>NC_079219.1:20770596-20814735 GCF_029633865.1 Lampris incognitus | reverse complement strand
ATTTACAAATCCTCTTTGCTTTTTCAGAGCTTTCCATCTTGAGAAGGCCACACCAATATTCACCCTGGTTTGTTTCGTCGATCTCGAGGTTTTTTCTTCTTTGGTCTTTTATTCTCTTTTTAGACCTAATTGTTTCAGACTGTCCCGTTGCGTCTGCCGGGTAAGGCATGTCAGTGATCCTCCATGTTCGACCTGCCAGCCGCTCACTGCACCAAGCAGACAAGGGACTGCCGTATATCCATTGCCTTGTAATAAGACACTATCATCTTATCAAGGCTTGTCCAGCGGATGCAGACAACGACGCCGCCCGTAAGACAACTCATGTTAACAATTCCTTGCGGTTAGGTTATGAACTAAAGATTACAAAACGGCATCTTTAGCCAATGAGCACAGAGCTCGCCTGGTCACATGGTCTGAACATGGCGATGAACATGGCGGCCTTCATGACAGGGGGATCCAGCTCCACTGCTTTGAATGAAATAGCGTATTCTGAACGTATGAAATATTTTTTGCCTTGATCTACTGTGTGTGTGTGTGTGTGTGTATGTGTGTGTGTGTGTGTGTGTGTGTGTGTGTGTGTGGTGTGTGTGTGTGTGTGTGTGTGTGTTATCGAAACCATCCATCCATTATCCTAACCGCTTATCCTGCTCTCAGGGTGACGGGGATGCTGGAGCCTATCCCAGCAGTCATTGGGCGGCAGGCGGGGAGACACCCTGGACAGGCTACCAGGCCATCACCACATGGCCAGCACACACACACACACACACACACACACACACACACACACACACACACACACACACACACACACACACACACAATTGTAATGTACATGAGGTCTTGAGTAGCTCTCCAAGGAGAGCAGGACACAAACACTGCCAGAGATAGGTGTTCAATTTGCTGTAGTCAACAGGGGCTCACCGACATTAGTGCTCAAGGTTAATGGGGAAAAGAAGTAGAAAGAAAGTACGAAACAGACAGAGAGAGAGAAAAGAGACCGAGTGTGTTATAGGCAGAGGGCTTTAGTGGAGCACATATTGAAGTGTTCCTCGTTAGCGATGCCTTGCACTGCGGATGTGTGTGTGTGTGTGTGTGTGTGTGTTTGTGTGTGTGTGGGTGGGTGGCTTTGATGTGTAGCTGTGGCCTTCTGCCTTTCTGCAGGGGAGGGGTGAATGGTCAGACAGAGGAGGCGCGATTTACACTCAAGACAGTAAGAGGGATGGAGAGAGTGAGTAAATGGAGGAATGGTGTGCAAAGCTCAAACAGAGGTGGGAATAATGTATGTGAGAGAGACGGGGGAAGGAGATCACGCTGGGCCATAGACAGAGGGAGAACAGATCACTTAGAAGAGTGCTGATCGTTGCATAAAATTTAAAGCCTTACGTATTATCAGATGTATCGCCGTGAAAGCGTTTCTATCAAGCACAGGTTCAACACCGACATTTAACTTGTGCGTTTTTATCTCATGAACAGCGGAGATATGTCAGCTCATGCAAGCGTTTGACCTTCCCTAATCCAAGCAGCCGTGGAAAATCTTGTTATGTCCTCCTCCCTGTCTCAGGAGCCCTGGTCTGTCCGTCAAACTCCACAATGACACGAGTTTCCTCCCCTCTGGTCTCTCGTTTTTACTGGCGGCTAATTCAACCCCCACCCCTCCCCACCCTCCGAGTCAGCCCGAGGAAATGGTTTCACTATTAAATAAAGGGAGGGCAGAAATGGCCCTCCGCACCCTCTGAGTCTCCGAGTCAAGGTCATGGTGCCGTTTAAAAGACGCTCTCCTCGGCTCATCTCCTCTGAACTGCTCTCCTTAAGGGCCATAAGGGACAGCATTCAGGAGGGAGTTATGACTCCTGCTGAAACAAAATGGCCACCCCCCCCTTCAATTCCCCACTCCCACCCCAGGCCAAGAGGAAACTCGGTCACTAATGTCAGTTTATATTCTTATGATACTTAAGTCTAGTGAAATGCAACAGCCAGTAGTCATTGCCACAGAGGGACTTGTCTCCTTTGCCTTTATATATGGAGATGATGTTAGCATCCCTCCACTGCTGAGGGACAGTTTCATTCTTCCATACGTGTGAGATGAACAGGAAAAGTGCACGGGCGCAGAGGTAGCCTCCCTGTTTAAAAATCTCTGCAGGGATACTGTCAGGGCCAGGGGTCTTGTTATTTTTCAGTGACCTAACTGCACAATGAACCTCTTCAAAGGTTGGTGGAAGGTCAAGGTCTTGGATGGCGGGGCGGACAGGTAGTTCATCCAAGACTGAGGGATCTGTTGGGGAGGGCTGGTTCAAAAGAGTCTCAAAATGTTCTGCCCATCTTTTTGTGATGAGTTTCTGATCTTTTGTGAGGGTGGTACCATCATCAGACTTAAGGGGGGAGACAGAGCAGTTTCTTGGGCTGTAGATGGTTTTCACTGCATCATAAAGGTTGTGCATATCATATCTATCGGCATGGATTTGTATTTCATTTGCCTTCGATATCCACCACTCATTCTGCAGGGCACGCAATTTTGACTGCACCTCTCTCTTGGATGCTTGCCATTGTTGCCGGAGTGAAGCTGATGTGGAATTGTTGAGGACAGCACTATGTGCTTATGCATGCCTTTGAGTATGATAGTATTTGTGCCTGTGTTGTCACTGAACCAGTCCTGGTGCTTTCTGCTCTTGTAACCGATGGATTGGGATGCTGCCTTGTAGAGTCTGGAGCTCACAGAAGACCATTTCCTTTCAATGGAATCATCTGTGCTCAAGAGAAGCTCAATGTCTTCCAGGTTTTCAGCCAGAGAGAGGCGGAGATTGTTCTGGACCTCAGCCTTTTCTAGCCGGGTACAGTCAAGCCTCTTCTTTCCTGACCTTTGGAGACGGCATTTCACTACTGGCTTGCTGGAAAAGTCCTGGTCAAACTCATGCTACACAGGCTGGTAAAAAACATCTCAGAGGAGCTGTTGCCTGAGTCACAGTGTAGGTTCAGGAGGAATAGGAGTACTGTGGACATGGTGTTCACAGCACGGCAACTCCAGGAGAAGTGTAGGGAGCAACAGCAGGACCTCTTCATAGCCTTCATCGACCTGTCAAAGGCTTTCGACACAGTCAACAGGGACATCCTATGGAACATCCTCCTGAAGTTTGGCTGCCCACGAAAGCTCGTCAACATCCTTCAGAGATTTCATGTGGGGATGATGGCACGTGTGACCATTGGAGGCCAGGAATCCGAGCCCTTCAGGGTGTGCACTGGGGTACGTCAGGGGTGCATCCTTGCTCCGGTTCTCTTTAACAGATTCCTCCTGTGTGTGACATTGCTGCTCCACGAGGAAATCAGGAAGGACAGTGGGGTTACTGTGGACTTCAGACTAGATGGAAACCTATTTAACATCCGTAGGCTCCAAGCGGTCACAAAAATGACATATGAGCACATCATCGAGTTACAGTACGCAGATGATTGTGCAGTTGTGGCCCACACATCGGAGGCACTGCAAGCTACCCTTGCAGCTGCTGCAAGGGCGTATGGTAGGATGGGGCTCTCTATAAACATGGCAAAGACTGAAGTAGTATGCCAGTGGGCATCTACTCCTCCATCTCATTCACCAACCTTCACCATCTCCGACAAACCACTTGCAACAGTGGAATCCTTCAAATACCTGGGCAGCTTCCTCTCTGACGACTGCAGCATCGACAGGAAGATACAAAACCAGATTAAACAAGCGTCATCCTCTTTTGGCAGACTTAGGAGAAGGGTCTTTCAAAACAAAGACCTCAACCTCCACACTAAAATATCTGTCTACTTGGCAGTTGTCATCACGACTCTCCTCTACAGCTGTGAGGCGTGGACCCTGTACAGCCACAACCTCAGGATGCTTGAGGCCTTCCACATCAGATGCCTACAGTGCATCCTGAGGATAACCTGGCGTGACCGAGTGCCCCATACTGAAATACTCCGCAAGACCAACCTGCATCAGCATGGAGGGTACCGTCACCCAGCACCAACTTCGATGGCTCGGTCACGTCATCAGGATGCCAAAGGAGCGCTTACCGCGTAAAGCTCTGTATGGCCAGCTACATCTTGGCCGCCGCTTGGCAGGGGGCCAGAAAAAACAGTACAAAGCCCAACTGAAGACCATCATAAAAAAGTGCGGCCTGAACCCGAGCCAGCTGGAGGACACTGCCGCCCAACGCTCCATCTGGCGGTAGCTCTGTCAACAAGGGGTGCAAAAGCTCGAGAAGGACCGAGGTGATCGACGGACCAGGAGACGTCTGAAGACATGAAGCCAGTACCACACCTACACCCCCAGTCAGTGATCTCACCTGTTCTGTCTGTGGCAGACAGTGTGGGTCGCGGATTGGGCTTTACAGCCATAAAAAGACTCACAAGTGACAGGCAGGATTGTCATCATCGGACACGACGGACAACCTTAAGCTAAGCTAAGCTAAGATACTTAAGTCTGGTACCAATAACAGTGTGTGTACACAGATGTGTTATTATTAACATTTACAGTTTTGAAAAGTCACACATTGTCTTGTTTCTTGTCACAAAATTGTTTTATTGAAAAGGACACACATCAAACATTGACTAGAGGGTGTACCCACAATTTTGATTTTGACTGTATATCAGTGGCGGCTGGTGCTAACAATTGTTTTAGGGGGGGGGAATTTACCTTGGCGCAGCACACCTGACAACTGCCTGTGTGGACATTAAAGCAGCTGTCAGGTGTGCTGCACCAAGGTAAATTGCACCCCCCCAAAAATAAATTGTTAGCACCAGCCGCCACTGCTGTACACTGCTTTTATGTATACATGTATGTATATGTATGTATGTGTACATGTGTATGTATACATAGAGTTGTATGGCATATATGAGCTGCAACAATGTCGCCATAATTTACAAACGTACTGAAAAGTGAAGAATAATAAAACCTAACGTGAGATTCAATTAATTGGAGGGCTTGGCCATGGTACAGTGTGTTGTTGTGCATAGAGGCATGTAGTATGCGTCTCTTTGCATAAGCGCACATCTTTGATCTGTTTACACATGCACACTGGAACACATTTTGTGCATGCACGTGCACATGCACACACTTTGCACTCTAAATGTATGTGTGTGTGTTTGTTTTGTGTGTGTGCTTGCTCTCTCTTATGTTCAGTCTTTGTTTTCTATCTATTTTAGAATTTGAAATTGACTGTAAAGGTTTTCGCTGTCTGTATTACAATCGTGTGTGTGTGTGTGTGTGTGTGTGTGTGTGTGTGTGTGTGTGTTTAGGGCTTTGTTGAGCCTCTCTGGGTGCCTGGTAGTTGTCATATGCGCCCACTCTACCTGAGGTCTAGCTAGCGTGTTAGCGAGCAGCGGTAGACACATGGAGTATTTTTAACCTCACAGTCTCTCGCTTCTAATCCCGTCTGCATACGTATGCAAGTTGCCACTTCGCTATCACGCGTTCTCTCTCTCTCGCTCTCTCACTCCCTCCCTCTCTCTCTCTCGCTCTCTCTCACTCACACACACACACACACACTCGTTTCACTATCCTTATGAGGACCCCTCATTGACTACATTCATTTCCTAACCCTTACCCTAACCTTAACCTAACCCTAATTCTAATCTTAACCCTAAAACCAAGTCCTAACCCTAAAATAGACCCTTTTACTTATGAGGACCTCTAAAATGTCCACACAAGGTAGGTGGTTTCTGGTTTTTCTATCCTAATGAGGGCATTTGGTCTACATTAGGATAGGTAAACACACACACACACACACACACACACACACACACACGCACGCACAATGACAATGACGTGCAAGGGAAGAACATAGCTCTCAGACTGAAAAGATGATTTGGGACACACCAACAGTGGTACCCTTACAGTCTCCGTATCTGTGTTGTACCTATCTGCAATTCTTTATTAAAAAGATTCAGTCAAACCAAGTTAGTGTATTTTGACACATCGCTGTAATGTGTGTCTACCAGCTCGTTATTAAGACTGTTCTTGGGAGCGTTTGAGTGCTGAGTAGAGCACAACTTAATTTTTTTTTCTAATCAGTTCCTCTTGGGGATGGAGGGAAAGTGCTGCGGTAGCTCAGTCAGCATGCAACAAAAAGTGCGCATACACACACACACACACACACACACACACACACACACACACACACACACATACTAACGTGCATCCTGCCTACTTGTCTGTTATCATCTCTTTAACTGTGGAGAAGTTTCAGGAGACATTCAATATTTTCACAAAGCATCGCTGCCTCCAATTCCAGTCGTGAAGGCAGGATTTTCATGTGAGCCTAAGCAAGAATTGCACTGAACTTCCTGTCACCTCCCTCCCTCCCCCTCCCCCCCCCCCCGAGCTGATTCCACTGAGCTCTCCCCATCCGCCGCATCCTGCTTTGTCTACTCCAGCCGAGGATGGAGAGCTGGAGTTTGCGAAGTTTTGTGTCACATCCCTTTTGGAAATGTTTTGCAAACAGTAATGGATTTACCCACTGTAAGAAATGACATAAAATTTACATTTCAGGCTTTTAGCGGATGCACTACACCACGGAGGTTTAAAATGAGATGTGCCGAGGGGGATGAAATGTCTTGCTCGGTGACACTCGGGTAAAGCTGAGGGCTGACAATTGATGTTGGGGAAGGAGGGAATTGAGCCTTTAGAAGTTGACTGGAAGCCAAGTAAGTATGCACTTACAAGGGCTTTTGGTTTTGGTTGGAGACTCAGCATAAAGGCACAAGGACATGAACACAATGGTTTAAAAGAAGAAAGACTTACTTAGTGTCCAACAATATATTTAGGTGTAGGACCATTCAATTAACCATTTGGCCACCCTGTGCAGAGACAGTCTGAATGTGTGTGTGTGTGTGTGTGTGTGTGTGTGTGTGTGTGTGTGTGTGTGTGTGTGTGTGTGTGTGTGTGTGTGTGTGTGTGTGTGTGTGTGTGTGTGTGTGTGTGTGTGCATACTCCCACATCAGAAGTTTTAGTGTATACCTGGGTTCTTTGGTGTCCGGGTCAGACCGGCCCAATTGCCCACCGGAACTGCCCAGACCACCAGCATGGGCACAGAAGGAGAGTATCCCCTGCCAGCTCCCTTGACAGTGCAAGTACTAGACCCTCCTCCGTGTCGGTCCCAGGGTGTCTGACCCATATGTGTCCCTTGCCTCTGTATACAGGAACATATGAGAACCAACACCCCACGTACACATGCACACCCATGTGCATAAACACACATCCACACGTACATCTGCACACATGCACTCTTTTTTCCCCTCAAAAACCTGGCAGCCTTGAGAGAGACAGAGAGAGAGAGAGAGAGACTTGACAGACAGACAGGTATAGACAGGTAGCAGGGTGAGGGAGTGATGTTGGGAGAAAGAGAGACTGACAGGCATGGTGATGGATAGACTAAGTGAGCAGTTAACAGAGTGAGAGGGACAGACAGAGAGAGGAGTGGAGAAAAGGAGAAAAAGACCGAGAGAGAGGTAAAAGTAAGAAAATCAAGGGGTAGTTTAAGTGAAATGTCCAACTTCATCCTCTGTGTCAGCAGATTTCCTCTCTATATCCAGAGATGAGCCCCAGATAGAACCGGGCTTCCTGCATCCAATAACGACATGTCTAACTGGCTGTAGAATTGAACAAACAAGGATTTGTATGTAAGCAGCATCTTTTTCATTTGTTATCACATCAAGGTAGTATATGGTTTATCCCCTCGGATATCATATACTGCTTTGTCCTCCCTCTCACCCTCTCTCTCTCTCTTTCTCTGTCTCACTCTCTGTCTCTTTCTCTGTCTCACTCTCACTCTCTTTCTCTGTCTCACTCTCTTTCTCTGTCTCTGTCTCACTCTCTGTCTCTTTCTCTGTCTCACTCTCACTCTCTGTTTCGCTCTCTCTCTCTTTCTGTGTGTGTCTCTCACTCTCTCTCAACACACACACACACACACACACAAACACACACACACATAATCGCTCTTTCTTGTCTCTCAATTCAGTTTAATTCAATTCAATATGTGCTTCATTGGCATGACATATGTTTTGTACATATTGCCAAAGCATGTAAAACAACAACACAACACAACAATGATTATAACAGCAACAACAACAATGATTATATTGTTGCTGTTATTATTGTCTCTCTTGCTCTCTCTCACACACATACACACGCTTTCTTTTGCAGCACACACTCAGAATCTCTCTTGTCTTCCTGTTTCATTCACAAACACAGCCCAGTTAGTCCAAGCCTTTAAAAGATGTGACCCTTGATCCCCCGTGTTGCCAAGTCGAGTCTGTTTCAGTGCTTCCCCCGTTAGCGTCACATTCAAGCTTTTTTTTCCTCTGCGGATAAGTACGCCATGTGGCCAGTGCCCCAACACAGTACTTAAAGAGGTCAAGTCCCTGCAACGGCTCCACAGCGCACACAGCCATAACGCACAAATACAGGAAGTGTTTTGTTTTTTCCCCCCACATGTTTCCAGCAGGTACATGGTGCCAATGCACCACGTGCTTTGTGCCTGGACTCCATGATACTGGTGTCTGGCGTCCATGACACCACATCCTTGTTTTTGAAAACAGCCGAAGCAAAGCGTTTTAGAGGACACTTGAATCAGATGCAATTTGTGAACACCTGATCTTTGGTCCACTATCGATTACAAGTAACCAGTATGAAGGAGGTTAAAGGTCAGAACAATGAAATGAACTAGGAACTTCCTGTTGTTCCAGGTTTCTGGGTTTTAGTCGAGATGCTTATTGGGCTTATGAGCAGATGGGTCTATTTGGCGTATGTCACCCTTTAGGGGAACACGCCGACATAGCATTGACCTGAAGAGCGATCACGTATAACAGACAGAGGTTGCGGACATTTCAGCTGAGGCAAACAAATACAAAGGCTGGTTTTATACTGGAGAAGCAGGTTTTTCTTTCTGCCTTTTTTTTTTCCAGAGAAAACAACATATTGCCTGAAGGATTCGAGTCTACACCATTTTGTCTTCATTCTCCGTTTGCTTTGTGTTTGCTGTGTGTTACGGGTCCCTTTTGGTCGGCTGTCTGGATGCGTGATGCGAGCGCGTTTGAGTGGGTGTCGTTCTCCTCGCTGTCCTGTGTGTTTCTGCATGAGGGAACAGCTTGGAGAATTAGCACAGGTCAGCTAGTCTCACTCCTGGCTCTGTGACACACACACACACACACACACACACACACACACACACACACACACACACACACACACACACACACACACACACACACACTTTACCTTTACCTTACACATTCCTGCACACACACACACACACACACAGGCAGGGAAATATGACCGCAAATGGATGCAAACACATGCAAGTGCACTTACATGCACTCATACGCACATGCACACAAAACAAACACAAACACACTCGCACAAGTCCATACCCCCTTTCTCAGAGGAAGCAGTGACATTCAAACAATGCTGTTGCACCTGGTGAGGTGTGATGGGGAACTGCAGTAAACAGCAGCGATGTGGTGGAAGATACAAACACCTGCTCACGCACACATGAAGCACACGCGCACAACAAGCCTGTATGCTTTTCTTTCACTTTTTCTCTCCCGCTCCCTGTCGCTCTCACACATACTCATTTGGATAAAACCTGTAAATATGCCTCCCTCTGTCTCTCCCTCTCTCTCTCTCTCTCTCTCTCTCTCTCTCTCTCTCTCTCTCTCTCTCTCTCTCTCTCTCTCTCTCATTCCCACTCTTCAGCACGGTGTTGTAGAGAGATAGCTATAAACTTCATATGCATGGCTCTCTTTACAACAGTTACAAAGTGCTTGAGGGAAGATACAACGAAGGCGTATATGGCCTTTCTCTCATACATGTGAACAATACATACACACACACACACACACACACACACACACACACACACACACACACACACACACACACACACACCTACCTTTTCTCTCCTGCATGCTGACTCCTCAGAGGGGGGCTGGTAATCCAATATGAAGCGGAGCCCTGCTTACAACTCGGTGGCCCTAAATTGCCACTGACAGGCCCGACCGTAGCTCTGTCACACCCCCAGGGTGCTGAGTGTGTGTGTGTGTGTGTGTGTGTGTGTGTGTGTGTGTGTGTGTGTGTGTGTGTGTGTGTGCGCAAAGCAACAACAAACCAAATAGCCCACCCACTCATTCACCATTGTCAGGTAACACCAAGTTGAGTAGTGTGTGTGTGCGTGTGTGTGTGTGCGTGTGTGTGTGTGTGTGTGTGTGTGTGTGTTACTGTCTTTATAGTTGTCTGTTTGTGTGACTGTGTGGACTTGTGTGAGTATGTGTCCTACATCCCCACCAATAGTGGTCCAGTGTTATGTTACTTTTGATCTGGCCTACCTACACGAAACCCATACCTGATTTATGGCGTGTGTGTGTCTGTGTTTGTGTGTGTGTGTTTATGTGCATGTTGGTAGACCCTGCTTTGGGGCACCCGCCTCCATCTAGCTCCATGCTGTGGGTGGTTGAATGTGCACGTGTTTGTAGTTATGTCCATCTCACACGCTGTCTGTGTGTCTAAGCAGTCTTTCTCAGTAAAGACCTCTATTTATACACTGCATACATATCAATATAGCCTAACCTGTCTGTTGGCATGTGTATGTGAAGTGCATCCCTGTGTGTGTGTGTGTGTGTGTGTGTGTGTGTGTGTGTGTGTGTGTGTGTGTGTGTGTGTGTGTGTGTGTGTGTGTGTGTGTGTGTGTGTGTGTGTGTGTGTACTTCTCCTGGATTGCCACCTTGCCGTGGTGGAGAAGCTCGTGTGTACCAATGATCCCATGAGCTATGCCGTCCAGAGCTTGGCTCCTGGTAGGGTCACCCAAGGCGGATAGGTCAAGGAGGAGGGTCCACACGAAGCGCGATCCAACAAAGACCTCAACAGCGGAACTGGTGGAAGATGTCTCCAGGCCACGACAGCAGTGAAGGCGGATGAAGGCTGCAACAGAGGGTGGTCCCCAGTTGTCTTGGTTCTCCATGCCATTGGACTCTGGCCACCCCCTGCCAGGGACCGTGTGGTGGCTGCAGGCGCATCAGCCTCTCCACATAAAAAGCTGTCCCGTTACGCGGCCCCAGGATCAGCCTCTACTCCCACCCGAGGACCCAGAGGGAGCCAGAGGGAGGACGGTCATACTCGACCCGAGCAACCACCGATGATGGTGTGTGTGTGTATGCGTGCGTGTGCAGCGTAGTTTAAGCTAACCCCTGGTAAATGTATAGATAATTGGACCACACACACACACACACACACACACACACACACACACACACACACACACACAGACACACTACATCCCTGCTGAACATGCATGTTATAGAGGTGCAAGGACATGGAACTTGGTCTCTGGCCTGCTGATGTGAACTTGCCTCCCCAGCAGACACCTGCTTACTTATTGATGCCAGTGTGCATCTCCCCTTGTCAAATTAAATGCTTTATTCAAAGCGAGGCGAGCACCGTGTGAAAAAAGGGGACGGCGTGGAGAGGGGGGAGAAGAGTTTTAGAAGAATCCACTTCCTGCCAGTTCCCTCGAGGTTGTTGTCAGTGATGTTTCCATGAGTCGGAGGAGGATTTCAAAGTGGCTCCCGGGTGGGAGAGTGTTTTGTGAAGATATGCGGTGGCCATTTTGTTTGTTGTGCTGTTTCTCCTGCCTTAAGGGCAGTGTTCGTTAAATGGTGGCTCACACGGCGGTTGTAGAGAAAAGAAAGAGGTTTCTCTTGAAGTCGAGACATTGAAAAATGAATGACAAACTTGTGAGTACTTTTGTCTTATAATGTTTTTTTTTGGTTTTTTTTGTGTTCATCGAGAAAGAATTTCTTTGGGGCCATTTGGTCTGTTCGTCACTTTCCTTGACCCGCGGGCCCTTGAAATCCGTCAAAACGTTAATTCCTAATATACTGTGGCCAGTGAGAAAAAGTATTTTCTTTCAGTGTGTAAAAATTTTTTTTAATTATATATATATATATTTTTTTTTTCTTTTTGAAAACTCGCCACAGATATGTCTGAGAATGTTTTCAGAGGATCCAATGTTTTTATAGCGGTCCTGAAAGCCCCGGCAGCCAAGTGCTGGTGAACGTCCCGATACTTGAAGTTTATTTGTTCTACTGAGATCCAACACAGCTTTGAAACCACATTTAAATTCAATAATACAAGGCAAGGCAGCGATGGGCTTTCGAATCCGTGGCCCACCGAGGCCGGTGACTGGAAAAGGTTCTCCGCGTGTGTGGATGCTCCCCTGTGCTGAAGCTGTTGAAAGGTCGCACCAGGAGTGTGCAGACTGCAGGTGTCTCCGGCACGCTGACCTGCAGACACACACAGCCTTTGTTCGACCGGGAACACCAGCCGGGCAGCCCTGTCATCGAAGCAGTCGCTGGGAAACTTTGAGCCATCGTCCCAGGTTAAATGAGACGTGGCCGTGTTGTAGGTGGGGTCTCCTCGCGCCCCCCAGTCAGCCCGGCGGGTGTTGAGAGACGCCATTTTGGGGGCCCAGGTGCTGAAACACGATAGTGCATAACGAGTTGTTATTTTTCATTTTAAGACAGCTAAATGTCTGTTTTTCATCCCCACATCATTCTCACCTCGGTTCTTTTATTTGTTATCGTGCTGGCTTAACTATCTATCTATCTATCTATCTATCTATCTATCTATCTATCTATCTATCTATCTATCTATCTATCTATCTATCTATCTATCTGTCTGTCTGTCTGTCTGTCTGTCTGTCTGTCTGTCTATCTATTTATCTTCTGTCTGTGTCTATCTATCTATCTTTCTGTCCGTCTGTCTGTGTCTGTCTGTCTGTCTATCTATCTATCTATCTATCTATCTATCTATCTATCTATCTATCTATCTATCTATCTATCTATCTATCTATCTATCTATCTATCTATCTATCTATCTATCTATCTATCTATCTATCTATCTATCTATCTGTCTGTCTGTCTGTCTGTCTGTCTGTCTGTCTGTTTGTCTATCTATTTATCTTCTGTCTGTCTGTCTGTCTGTCTGTCTGTCTGTCTGTCTGTCTGTCTGTCTGTCTGTCTGTCTGTCTATCTATCTATCTATCTATCTATCTATCTATCTATCTATCTATCTATCTATCTATCTATCTATCTATCTATCTATCTATCTATCTATCTATCTATCTATCTATCTATCTATCTATCTATCTATCTATCTATCTCTGTTTGTCTGTCTGTCTATCTATCTGTATGATTATCTATCTATCTATCTATCTATCTATCTATCTATCTATCTATCTATCTATCTATCTATCTATCTATCTATCTATCTATCTATCTATCTATCTATCTATCTATCTATCTATCTATCTATCTATCTGTCTGTCTGTCTGTCTGTCTGTCTGTCTGTCTGTCTGTCTGTCTGTCTGTCTGTCTGTTTGTCTATCTATTTATCTTCTGTCTGTCTGTCTGTCTGTCTGTCTGTCTGTCTGTCTGTCTGTCTGTCTGTCTGTCTGTCTGTCTGTCTGTCTGTCTATCTATCTATCTATCTATCTATCTATCTATCTATCTATCTATCTATCTATCTATCTATCTATCTATCTATCTATCTATCTATCTATCTATCTATCTATCTATCTATCTATCTATCTATCTGTCTGTCTGTCTGTCTGTCTGTCTGTCTGTCTGTCTGTCTGTCTGTCCGTCCGTCCGTCCGTCCGTCCGTCCGTCTATCTATCTATCTATCTGTCTATCTGTCTGTCTGTCTGTTTGTCTATCTATTTATCTTCTGTCTGTCTGTCTGTCTGTCTGTCTGTCTGTCTGTCTGTCTGTCTGTCTATCTATCTATCTATCTATCTATCTATCTATCTATCTATCTATCTATCTATCTATCTATCTATCTATCTATCTATCTAATGATCTGTCTGTCTTTCTCTCAACCTATGTAATGCCTATTGGTATAGTATTTCTTATAGTCACATGTTATTATATATGTTCTCGGTTTATTTCAGTTACGTGAGTATGAGGTAAGCCCACAGAACAAGACAGGTCAGAGGGAACACCATTTCATTTGACCGCGCATGCCAGAAGCACAGCTGAAATAACCTTCTCCGAGAAGCGACAACACAAATGAGAGAGAGCGAGAGTCCACGATGACATGGATTCGTCAACACGCGGGCTGGGCTCAAGGCTCTTATTTCCCAGAAAACACTGCTCAGACATGACTTGTCAAACAGCCCAAATGGTTCGTCCTGAATACGGGATGAAAGACACCCAGCTCTGATGTGTTGAGTCAACAGGAGAGCTCTTGGCTTGTTCTGTCAAGTTTGTCAGTGGTCAACACCACACACACACACACACACACACACACACACACACACACACACACACACACACACACACACACACACACACAGAGTAACGCAATAATAATAGACATTATATTAACATTTATTTGGAATAACTGTACCTCAGTTTAAATGTTTGCTGTGATGGATTACTTATCTCGAGCAAGTATCATTGCTTTTGAGAGATCCAAAACACGCTTTGGAAATGGGTTGCTGTGGTTTTCGTAAGCTTTAGAAAACAGTCAGAAATAATGTAAACTATATGCAATGTGCAGTAAATGAGCTAAAACTAGCAAAACTTCCGAAATGTTGTTTACAGCGACGGCAGAGCAAAGAAAAGTCCACAATAGTAATTTTCACTCAACTTCCATTTCAAATTAATTTATTAATCAATCACAAATTAATCTGAGAAAATTTGTGGTGAGAAATTGACGGTGTCGATTTCAAATATTTGCCTTTTTTGGGGCAAGTAATGCTGATCAGAAGTTTTACTTTGACTCTGTTGGAGCTCAGAGTCCCTGTTAGCTTGAAGTGTTGTGCAACACCAGCAAATCCTTCTCATCTCCAAGGAGTTTTCTACCGGATCCAATCTTGTGGGTTTTTACTCCCAAATTCAATTTGTCAAGGCTGTAGTCCTCCAGAATAAGAGTGAGTAGCTACTTGGAGTAGTGTCATAGCTTTCTGGTTTGTTTGTTTTTTTGGGGGGGGGGATTTTTTCCCCTTTTTCTCCCCAGTTGTATCCTGCCAATCACCCCTCTCTTCCAAGCCGCCTCTTTCGCTACTCCACCCCCTTTTCCGATCCAGGGAGGGCTGTAGACTACCACATGCCTCATCCGATACACATCGAGTCACCAGCCGCTTCTTTTCACCTGACAGTGAGGAGTTTCGCCAGAGGGATGTAGCGTGTGGGAGGATCACGCTGTCCCCCCCCCCCCGAACAAGCGCCCCGACCGGCTTCCCACCCGCAGACATGGCCAATTGTGTCTGTAGGGACACCCGACCAAGCCGGAGGCAACACGGGGATTCGAACTGCGATCCCCATGTTGGTAGGCAATAGAATAGACCGCAACGCCACCTGGACGCCCCATAGCTTTCTGTTTTTGTCCTTCCACCGTATGAGCTTGGAGCCTTAAAGTCCTTATATCAGAGTCTCTTTTGGGGCATGGCAGAGGAACACACTGGAGATCAGGGATTTTTATTGTTGGTACAACCAACTACACAGGAAGTCTTTGGCATAACGTTAATTTAATCCAGTTTTGAGACATTCATTTTAGTGCATTAGTATGATACCTGGCCCACTGATTCTGTATGAGGACGTATGATTGTTTCCCCCCAAAAAGGTGTGTGGAGATGACAGTCTAGTTCAGATGATGTATTGGCAGTCTGACGTATTGAAAGATAATAAGGACTTGTCACTTGCAGCTGACACTAACATCAGCTGACTTCAAGAACCCCAACTGATCACTGGTAAAATTGTGAAGTAAATATTTCATAGATCACATTACAAACAAGGGCCTCATTAACATATTAAGTGGACTATGATTATTTCAGAATCGGAAGCAGAATCATATTTAATGGCAAGCAGTTTAAGAACATACAATACAAGGAATTTGACTTGGTATATTGGTGCAAGAGGACAAAATTAACAGCAACAGTAAGGAAAAAATTAAATGGATAAAAAAAAAAAATATATATATACGTGTATATATATATATATATATACAAGATGAAATAAAAATAGGTGCAATAATATGGAAACACTGGGAATACTATTTACAAAATGTTAAATGATAATTTCAAATAAGAAGTTCTTTATAGAATGAGATGTTGTAGAATAAGAGTTATTTAACGGGAAGTGTGCACTTTATACAAAGTGTCCATGTACAGAGGGCACAATATGTCAAACAGATATATTGCACTGTGTTTGTGCATGTGAGTGTGTGTGCATTTGTCTAGGTGTATGTCATGTCATGGTGTGGAGAGAGGGTCAAAGGAGGTGGGGGATGGGTGGGCGGCAGTGTCAGTATCCGTGGGTGTCTGGGGACTTGCTAGAAAGGCCTGCTGCTGTGGGGAGGAAGCTGTTCTTGTGGCGCGAGGTTCTGGTTTTTATAGACCTTAGCCTCTTGCCAGAGGGGATTGTTTTGAAGAGACCATGCCCTGGGTGGGAATGGTCGACCTGCTCACCTCAGTGTCCTTGAGGCGTACAGATCCTGGAGGGATGGCAGGTTGCAGCCAATCACCCTCTCAGCAGATTGAAAGATATACACTGCAGTCTGCCCTGTCCTTGGCAGTGGCAGCAGCATACCAGATAGTGATGGAGGAGGTGAGAGTGGACTCAATGATGGCAGTGTAAAAGGGCACCATCATTGACTTTGGCAAGTTGAATTTCTTCAGCTGCCGTAGGAAGTACAACCTCTGCTATTCCTTCTTCTTCTTCTTCTTGAGGGAGCACATCAGCTCCCACTTCAGGTCCTGAGTGATGATAGTGTCCAGGAAGCAGAAGGATTACACAGTGCTGACTGGGGAGCCACACATGGTGATGGGGGGGTACTTTCTAAAGTCCATACCCATCTCCACTGTCTGTAGAGCATTGAACTCCAAGTTGTTTTGATCTCACCAGGACACCAGATGGTCAATCTCCCACCTGTAGGTGGACTCATCCGCACCGGAGATGAGCCCAATGAGGGTGGTTTCATCAGCAAACATGAGGAGCTTGACTGACTGGTGACTGGAGGTGCAGCTGTTTGTGTACAGGGAGAAGAGTAGAGGGGAAAGAAAGGACACAGCCTTGAGGGGAACCAGTGCTAATGATCCAGGAGTCAGAGACGTGCTTCCCCAGCTTCACGTGCTGCTTCCTGTCAGATAGGAAGTCGGTGATCCACCAGCAGGTGAAATCAGGCACTTGCAGCTGGGAGAGCTTGCCCTGCAGCAGATCCAGGATGATGGCATTGAAGGCAGAGCTGAAATCAACAAACAGGATCCTCCTGCAGAGCCCACCTGCTGGAGAATGAGATGGAGCACCATGCTTACTGCATCATCTACAGACCTGTTGGCTTTGTTAGCAAACTGCAAAGGGTCCAGGAGTTGGTTGGGCATGGTGTTAAGGTAGAACAGTAGAAGATGCTCAGAAGACTTCATTACCATGGAGGTTGAGTCCTGTGGGCCTTGTTTTTTTTCTGGACGGGGATGATGATAGAGGTCTTGAAGCAGGCTGATACGTGGCATGTCTCTAGTGAGGTGTTAAAATGTCTGTGAACACCAGAGACAGCTGATTGGCAGCTGATTTGCCTTTCTATAAAAAAACATACATGTGTTTGCACAGTCACTGTCACACAAACGCCAGTTGTTTGACCAACACAAAGCTTTCGATCAACATAGATGAAAAACACAGTCAGTGATCCACAGCACATACCTTTTTAACAGCTAGGCCGTCTCATCCACCAGCTTCGTGTATCACAATGCTAAAGTGGGCAGAAACGAGTTGACTTTTGTACCCGAATAAGGTCAGGTTAGGGGGATACATTATGGATAGATGCTTTATAGGGGAAAACCTTGGAAGTCTACATTATGCGGCTCGTTTAACTCATGATTGCTAGGTTTTCTCTTTTCTTTCATTTTTCTAGTTCATCTCAAAGCCAACTTTTTCTCGCCGGGTTTGCAGAGGCAGCTGATTGATATGTCTTGATGTGTTTATGCATGTGATTTATGTATAATTTGTTGTGTGTCTTTGTGTCTTTGTCCAGTGCTCCCGGTCTCTCTCTCTCTCTCTCTCTCTCTCTCTCTCTCTCTCTCTCTCTCTCTCTCTCTCTCTCTCTCTCTCTCTCTCTCTCTCTCTCTCTCTCTCGCTCTCTTCCGCTTCCTCTCTCACCCCCTCAGCACTGCAGCCTTATCTCTTGCAGTCGCAGGCTGTGGAACCCTAAGGAACATTCCACCAGCTCTGAACATACCGCCAGCTGGCAGGGCCAGCCACCGATGCCTGGGGGACTAACACTCACAAACATACACACCAGCATACTCCAAGACAAACACATGCACAAACACACAAACAACGACAATATAGGCACACACTCGTGCAAACATGTTAACACATGCACATATTTACACACACACACATGCATCTATCAACCCATGCACACATCTCACACACACGCACACGCACACAGAGTGGCCTCAAGCAACCTCTGTTTTGGCCCTCACACATCTCAGGATGCACCCAAGGCCTCACAGCAGCCTTTAGACCTCTGGAGAGAAAAGAGGAGGAGAGAAAAATAGTTACAGAAATGAAGATAGGAATGGAGAGAAAGATACCAGGGAAGCGAGGCAAAGTGAAAAAGGGACAAAGAGGGAGAGAAACATAGAGAGAATGACAGAAAGAAAAAAGGGGCGTAGAGAGAGAGAGGTATAGATGAGAGGTAAGGGGGGAAGTGCAATGGACAGAGAGGGGGTGTCTGGAGAGAGGGAAGGAAAACATTTAAGTGGAAAGGAGGGAGAGATGGAGTGAATGACAAAGAAACACAAAAGTGTCACACAAAGCTGCAATATAAATGATTCTGCCTAGATGATCACACACACAGACACACACACAACATCATCATCATCATCATCATCATTTCAGCAAAGACAGTTTCAGTATTCCTGAAAGGTACAACAAAGATTCTACATAAAAATAATGAATTCAAACGCCAATTGGTGTGGTACAAGCAGAGGAATACACCTCCATCGTCTCTCCTCTTACCCTTGAGAGTAAGTCATAAAGAAAGAGGCTAAGAAGGAAAAAACAGAAATGCCAAAATGAAAGAAAAACCGACAGACAGGCAAAAAAAAGAAGAAATAACCAGAAACAGCTGAAAGGGGGGAAAATATCAGTGAAGTAAGCACCCGGGCTTCACAATCACCTACAGCAGAATCACATTAGTAAAGTCACCAAGGAGGGGAAAAGGGGAGATATTGAAAGGGAGTCTTTATGTGTGTGTGTGTGTGTGTGTGTGCGTGTGTGTGCGTGCGTGTGTGCGTGTATATGTGCGTGTGTGCGTGCGCGCACATGTGCATGTTTGTGTGTGTGTGTGTTTGCTTCTAGTGTTATGCATCTGTTTGATCAAAGCCACCTTGCACATCTTTGAATGGTGACCTCTGACCTCTGCTACTGCTACCTCCCAGCATGACTAATGGTGTGCAGATAAGTGTGTGGGTTTTTGTGTGTCTGTATTTGTACGTTAGTGTGTATGGAAATGCTAGTGTATATGCCTGCTCTATTTATATGAGCGATTTTATGTCTAAATGTACATATGTGTGATGTATGTGTATGTGAGAGAGAGAGAGAGAGAGAGAGAGAGAGAGAGAGAGAGAGAGAGAGGTGTGGGTATTTTTATATGGATATGAAAGTGGATGTGTATGTCTGTGTAGGTGCGCATGGGGGTTACCGTTTCATGGACATCACTGAGTCTTGGTTTAATTATAACAGGAGGGGGTGGCCCCGGTGGGAGGTTGAATCCTACCCTCTGTGTGTTTGTTATTAAGGAAGGAAAAGAAGAAAGGAGTGGTATTAGGGGAGCAGGAGAGGAGAGACGGAGGTGCTTGGCAGGAGGTGATGGCTGAGAGGAGTCTGGCCCCGGGCTGTGTTTTCAGCTTTGGTTTGTCAAGCCTGTTGTGGGTTGGAAGAGAGGTCTTGCTGAGTCAGGTGTAGTGTGCACATTTTTTTTTTGTTTGGTTTCTGTGTGTTCCTATATTTTGCACTTTAGGCACTTAACTTTCCCTCTTATCTAGTTGAAGTCGAACCCCGCTTTAATTGCCAGATCACCAATTTTCACACTTCATTATAATGTTTTAAGTTTTCAGTTTAATGACAGCCAGCTTAGTTGACATGTACAAGGCATTCGTCCCGTCGGGATGCTCAACATAGAGACAAAGTGATGTGAGAATATAAGCAATTATCTAACAATATCTAAAATAAAAAAAAGTCTTCCTGCCTTCAACTATTTAAATATCTAAAATATGTAATGCATCGGTGCACAGGGATTATGGGGCTATATTCATAGTTCCATATTCAGTGCAAAAAGCAAGAACTGAAATAAAAAAATACGTAATTTCTGCAAATAGCAGGACTCTAATGTACAATATTCACATTTGGTATTGCTCTGTGAAGCCTACTGCGCTGGCAAGGAAAATGCACATACTTTATTGCATTATGTGGTTGTATCTGTGCAGTAGTTTATATTAAATATGGGGGTGGGTTCAATTCCTTAAATGTAAACCAAAGCCGTTTTTGATCATTTCTGTTGCGCATGTATATAAGACGTACTATGCTAATGTATATCAAAATCACAGACACTTTTGTAGTTGCTTATTTTAATCGTTAGGTTGGACTTTCAGGGGACTGTCAGGTTGGACTTTCTGGGGAAAATGATGCCATGCATAGCAATGTGTATGCATGTGCTCGTTTGCAGCATAATAACTAGGGCAAAGAAGACAGCAAACAGTGTTGTTGTGGTCGAGTCAAGCAAATATGGTGGAACAAGATGGTAGAAAAACTTTACCAACAGATACTCCATCCATCCATCCATTATCCAAGCCGCTTATCCCAACCGGGGTCATAGGACGCTGGAGCCTATCCCAGCAGTCATTGGGTGGCAGGCAGGGAGACACCCTGGACAGGCCACTGGTCCATCACAGGGCTGACACATTCACACCTAGGGACAATGTAGTATGACCAGTTTACTTGACCTACATGTCTTTGGACTGTGGGAGGAAACCGGAGCACTCGGAGGAAACCCACACAGACATGGAGAGAACATGCAAACTCCACACAGAGGACGATCCGGGACTACCCCGGGGCTTGAACCCAGGATGTTCTTGCTGTGAGGCGACCACACTAACCACTGTGCCACCGTGCTGCCCACCAACAGATACTGCACCATCAATATCGAAAACTCAAGTTCAACCATGTTTTTTTTTTTGGCTTGGGAAAAGTGCTGACACGACATCACTGTTGTCTGCATGTCATGTTGGATGGGTCTCTGGGATGTGCACCGGTCCTGACTGCAGTTACCAGTATGACCATTAATGTCAGCAAGTTGAAGAAGATCCCTGACTGGGAACTTTAGCTACACAGCTGCACTGTTCGGCCCGGCTAGCAAGCAACCCCGTATATCTCCATCATCGGGCCACATACCTCCACTGGGGGACTCGACAGCTCATGTAACATTAAAAAGCAGGTTGAAGCCCTCTAAGCAAAGAGCCCTCATTAATTCCCCAGCCTTTTAAAGTTGTCCCCAGTACATGCCACAGTCATTAAAGGGACACTTCACTAAGCTCCAATTTGTCTTCATAACCCTCAAAAATCTACCAAAAAAAAAAATGGAGCAGAAAACATTAAAGAAATGCAGATTTTTGCTCTAATCAGGAAAACAACGAGGCTTTCCACTCAACCAGCCGTACGCACTCATTATGCAAACGAGCATCGGTGTCAACGGAGAGCCGCTCCATTAATTGATTTCATACAGAGGAAATGAATGAGTGGGAGAAAGAGGCTTTTCCTTTCTTCCGTCCAAAAATTAGACACTGCCCCAGATAATTCCTTTCGTTCCCTCTACCACTCCTTCTTCCGATACTTCCACCACTCTACAGCCATCCATCCCTCTATTCCTCCCTCCGTTCTCTCTTACCCTCGCTCCATCGCTGTTGCCAATTAAGGCCGGGCCCTAGAAGCCTCCATGCTGCTAACAGGATTAGCGGCGTGTGTTTAAGAAGCTGAGGAAATAATTACTCTTATTGCTGATAACATTTAATCAGGTTAGCTGCCATACCACATTATGGAGCTACCAGTCCTGCTTCGCTTCGCCTCTCCTCTCCTTCCCTAGTCTTCCTTCTTCCGCTTTCCTTTCCTCTCCCCAGCCTCCTCCCTGCCCCCCCTCCCCTCCCTGGTGGCCTCGCTTCTCACTGTATCGGTTGTCTACCCTTGAATTCTCCCCCCTTATGCACTTTGACCTCTTAAGGTGTGTGGTGTGGTGCTGCAGTTGTTTGAACCATACAAGTAAGTAAAGCCTTTCTATCCAAGACATAAAGGTTAGCTGCAGTATATGCCCACATTTATAGTCGTTTAGAAATCAGTTCTCAATCTTTTTTATTTGTGCGTTCATCTTACAAACATGAGCAGTCGACATTGTGCTGGTCACTGAACGCTAAAGACAATGCAGTTAGGGGAGCGCTACAGACAGAAATATATAAAAAGTCACGTATGGGCCATGCACCATGCAACTGGGAGAGGGGAGTTGGGATTTTGTTGGTGCATGCATGTACTGGTGGAGCTAATCTCATGTAATGAATTCATTAATTTTCAATAAAAATATATTTTTTTAAACCGGATCCTTACTAATTTGGATGGAAACCATTTTAATTCAGGGATGATAAGAACGGACAGGGAGTCATTATTTCCACGGCACGGGATTAATAGTTGCTCACCTGTGAAGGGTTTTGGTACCGTGAAATGGATGTTAAATTAATTCATCAATTAACCAAGTATTTCAACAGGCAGTCCCCAGTTGTACTCAATACAAAATATGTATGTTTGGTCTGAGATATTGGTGGTATATACAAAGCAAAGGAATTAGTTTGAAATGTTTAAGCATCTCTGAAGCCTTTATTTGTCTCTCAACATTTCCAAATAAAAATAGCCGCAGCTGAGGGCATCCGGGTAATGTAGTGGTCAATTCTGTTGACTACCAACATGAGGATCCCGGTTCGAATCCCCGTGTTACCTCCGGCTTGGTCGGGCGTCCCTACAGACAAAATTAGCCGTGTTTGCGGGTGGGAAGCCAGATGTGGGTATGTGTCCTGGTCGCTGCACTAGCGCCTCCTCTGGTCGGTCAGGGTGCCTGTTCGGGGTGGAGGGGGAACTGGGGGGAATAGCGTGATCCTCCCATGCACTATGTCCCCCTGGTGAAACTCCTCACTGTCAGGTGAAAAGAAGTGGCTGGGTGACTCCACGTGTATGGGAGGAGGCATGTGGTAGTCTGCAGCCCTCCTCGGATCAGCAGACGGGGTGGAGCAGCGACCGGGAAGGCTCGGAAGAGTGGGGTAATTGGCCGGATACAACTGGGGAGAAAAAAGAGGGGGAAAGAAAAATGTAAAAAAAAATTAAAAATAGCCGCAGCTTTCATATGTTTAAGGCTCGAGTGTCAACAGATATTCAGTGAATGTTATTTTTGTTGAGTATTTGACTGCCAAACAGAGGTGAGCGTATCTGTTGGCAGATCACAGTATTTGTACAGTAAATGCTGTGTGTGTCTGTGTATCAGTGTACCTGTGTGCATTTGTAAATGTCTGTATTGATGTACAGTGGCTTGCAAAAGTATTCATACCCCTTGAACTTTTCCACATTTTGTCACATTACGACCACAAACATAAATATATTTTATTGGAATTTTATGTGAAAGACCAACACAAAGTGGCACACAACTGTGAAGTACAAAGAAAATTACACATGATTTCAAAAAATTTTTACAAATAAAAAAATGAAAAGTGCGGTGTGCAAAAGTATTCAGCCCCCTTTCCTCTGAGTGCAACCAATTGCCTTCAGAAGTTGCCTGATGATTGCTGAATGATCTAATGACTAAATAGAGTCAACCTGTGTGTAATCTAATCTCAGTACAAATACAGCTTTTCTGTGACGGCCTCAGAGGTCTGTTAAGAGAATATTGGGGAGCAAACAGCATCATGAAGTCCAAGGAACACACCAGACAGGTCGGGGATAAAGTTGTGGAGAAGTTTAAAGCAGGGTTAGGCTATAGAAAGATTTCCCAAGCTTTGAACATCTCATGGAGCACTGTTCAATCCATCATCCGGAAATGGAAAGAGTATGGCACAACTGCAAACCTACCAAGACACGGCCGTCCACCTAAACTTACAGGCCGAACAAGGAGAGCACTGATCAGAGATGCAGCCAAGAGGCCCATGGTGACTCTGGACGAACTGCAGAGATCCACAGCTCAGGTGGGGGAATCTGTCCACAGGACATCTATTGGTCCTGTACTGCACAAATCTGGCCTTTATGGAAGTGTGGCAAGAAGGAAGCCATTGTTAAAAGAAAACCATAAGAAGACTCGTTTGCAGTTTGCCAGAAGCCACGTAGGGGACACAGCCAACATGTGGAAGAAGGTGCTCTGGTCAGATGAGACCAAAATTGAACTTTTTGGCCTAAATGCAAAACGCTATGTGTGGCGGAAAACTAACACTGCACATCACTCTGAACACACCATCATCCCCACTGTCAAACGTGGTGGTGGCAGCATCATGCTCTGGGGGTGCTTCTCTTCAGCAGGGACAGGGAAGATGGTCAGAGTTGATGGGAAGATGGATGGAGCCAAATACAGGGCAATCTTGGAAGAAAACCTGTTGGAGTCTGCAAAAGACTTGAGACTGGGGCGGAGGTTCACCTTCCAGCAGGACAACGACCCTAAACATAAAGCCAGGGCTACGAAGGAATGGTTTAAAACAAAACATATTCATGTGTTAGAATGGCCCAGTCAAAGTCCAGACCTAAATCCAATTTAGAATCTGTGGCAAGATCTGAAAACTGCCGTTCACAAACACTCTCCATCTAATCTGACTGAGCTTGAGCTGTTTTGCAAAGAAGAATGGGCAAAAATTCCAGTCTCTAGATGTGCAAAGCTGGTAGAGACATACCCCAAAAGACTTGCAGCTGTAATTGCGGCAAAAGGCGGTTCCACAAAGTATTGACTCAGGGGGGCTGAATACTTTTGCACACCGCACTTTTCAGTTTTTTATTTGTAGATTTTTTTTCAAATCATGTATAATTTTCTTTGTACTTCACAATTGTGTGCCACTTTGTGTTGGTCTTTCACATAAAATTCTAATAAAATATATTTATATTTGTGGTCGGAACGTGACAAAATGTGGAAAAGTTCAAGGGGTATGAATACTTTTGCAAGCCACTGTATATATGTGTGCAAATCTGCATTCACGTCTATGTACTTATGTGCATACTTAAGCATGCACTTTGCCAAGAGAGGAGCGCTTATAGGAGGTGGGTGACCTTTTTGGCTGCACCCATGCCCTTGGTGAACCCTCCTATAATTGCTGTCAATCAAAGTCTCCCCAGACACACAAACAAGTACAAAACATTTACTCCCCATGGCCCAAAACATGGCCCCCTGTAAGACAAAAGCCACTACAATCTCCAAAGAAGGTGTGTGTGAACAGCACCGAACTGCGGCCCCCATCCCCACAGTGCTCAGCCTGGGTGAATGGGCTGTTGTCCTGCTCTCTTGTCCTATTGTCGGGTTAATTGGACCCTGAAAACGAGGGTTGAGATCTCTTTCTGCTCTGTGGGGCCTGCACCACGGGGCTCAGTTGCCTCTATAGGTCAAGGCTCCACCAGGAGACTCTGTAAGTAGATCAACATAGGGTGTAATTTAAAAGAAAGACAGGTCCACTTAACAAAGAAGAGGTTTACATATACATGAGCTGATGTGAAGGGGTCCATGTTTATTGAGCGAGGAGAGACTAAGGAAGCTGAGTCTTTGTCTGTGAGGGGCTGTGCAAGGATGGATTCTGGAGACAGGCTGTGGCGATATGAGACATGAGACGTGAGACTTGAGATGTGAGACAGAGGTTAATAGAAAATGAGGAGAAATAAAACGGCTTCAGAGTTCTCACAACTTTCATGCAGTGTGTGTGTGTGTGTGTGTGTGTGTGTGTGTGCGCACGCAGTCGTGAGAAATGATATATGTTTGTGTATGAGTATTTTTGAGTGTACATGAGTGAGTGGGAGAAAGTGTAGTGTGTGTTCATATGCAGAAGTGTGTTTCTGTGAGTTCGTATGTATAGCAAAATGAATGTGGTCGCAAGAGAGCTTGCATGTAGGCTAATGAAAGTGAGTATGTTTGTGAGAGAGGGAAAGTGTGCATGTGTGTGTGTGTGTGTGTGTACGTGCATGCATACTGTCTCTGTCGTTCCCAGAGACTGGCGTTGTGATCTCTGATCAGATCAATATTCTCTGAAAGGCGCTGAAGTGCATTCTCCTTTAAACATGATAAAATATTCTTTCAAGTGACTTGCAGATTGATTTCCATGCTGTTTTCTTTTTCTTTTCTCTTTTTTTTTGGCTTGGGTCGAATTTGGAGAGCAGCAGCATTATCGAAATGTGCCTCAAGATTAATGCTGAAGAGATGATTCCCATTCCGTCGATCTGAGACAGCCATCGATTGGTTCGGGGCTATGGCTGTGGGCTTGGACAGCGCCTTTATGGCTGCTGGGGTTGTAGTGAGAAAGAAGAAAAACTACAACATTACAGAAACTATTTGAATTGGGGGATTCAAACACACATGCGTGCCTCCACATTTCCAAAACTGAACAGGATAGGAAAATCATTAGGGGAGTGTAAGTGAGAAAGAGAGAGTGTGTGTGTGTGTGTGTGTGCCTACACACATTTGTGCATCAGTATGTGTGTCAGGATATATGTGAATACATTTTGATTCTTGCATGCATATTTGTATTTATCGTTGCCGTATATGATCTTGTACATTTTAGCTGTTGGGCTGATGTTGACTATAACCATATCAAGCTCCTTTACCAACAGATCTACTACAACATCACTAGCTGGAACTCAGAGTTAACTATGTTTTGGTCAGTATACAGTGAGTGGGTCCGGGGGCTCTGTTACACTGTGGGGTGCATTTTCCTGGCATGGTTTGGGTTCACTTATCCCCTTAGAGGGAAGGGTTACTGCAAATCAATACAAAGTTATTGAGTGACCACCTTTACCCTGCGATGGAACATTATTACCCTGATGGGAGTGGTCTCTTCCAGGATGACAATGTTCCCATCCACAGGGCACGAGGGATCACTGAATGGTGTGATAAGGATGAAAATGATGTAAATCATATGTTATGGCCTTCACAGTCACCAGATCTCAACCTAATTGAACATCAATGGGAGATTGCGGACCCACGTGTTCGACAGTGCTCTCCACCACCATCATCAAAACACCAAATGAGGGAATATCTTTTGGAAGAATGGTGTTCGTCCCTCCAGTAGAGTTCATAGAATCTATGACAAGGAGCCTTGAAACTTGTCTGGAGGCTCATGGTGGCCCAACACCTTACTAAGATACTTGGTTTCCATCTATATATATATATATATATATATATATATATATATATATATATATATATATATATAAACTTTTATAACTGCCTCACTGTGCATCGTGGAACTTAAGTCTTCGTATGTAAAGCAATGTGTATCCATGAGCATAAGAAGGTCACCCCCCCACCCCCAGGCTGTCTGCGTTAATAACAGGGATCAATTCACTCATCCTCCTCCTGAACTCGTTTATCTAACAGTTTTGTTACTGGGGGAGCTTATAACCATCCATATAAGCTTTAAGCCAAGCTCAGTAATCCCATTTGGGGGCCCCAGGGCGGTGCCTTGGGGGACTCCGGGAGGACAACGTGGGCTTTACAGAGACCTGCCACAAGTTCCTCTGCGTCCACGGCAGATGGAGGCACCAGTCTGTATGTTTTAATTCTGTTTTCACTCATGGAACCATCTGTACTGTACTGTTTTCACTGTGGCAACAGCACGACCAGCATGACAAGTTTAATCTGCTGTCAATTAAAACTGACAGATGAACGGGGGTTAATGGAGGGAGCTGTGCTTATAAGGCCTATTGTTTTTCTATGGTTTGATTTGGGTTTTTATGGTTTATGTAAGGCAGACCATTCGCTTGTTTGCAATGCATTCAGCCCAGTTTTAGTCATCACAAATGAACACTGAGATATTGGCATTACAGAAATGTTTAATATGGTTCAGCACTCAGGGTGTGAATGGAGAAAAGATGTTCACATTAGATACCAAAAGTGCAGGCAAATGATCAAGAATATTAGTCATGAATAATAGACTGTGATCATGTGTCATACAGCGCTGTGACAATATGGCAGCTAATTTTGACAAGATAATATCTGTGTGGAAAGAGATTGATATAACCCATTGTCTACATTATGTTTTTCTAAGCTGTAAAAATGAGTACAAGTTTCTAAACTTCTGTTGTGCTAAAAGGGATTTGGATTCTAACTCAGAAACAGACCTCGAAGTCTTACAACCCAAACCCAAACCCAATCTCTCTCTCTCTCTCTCTCTCTCTCTCTCTCTCTCTCTCTCTCTCTCTCTCTCTCTCTCTCTCTCTGTCTGTCTGTCTGTCTGTCTGTCTGTCTGTCTGTCTGTCTGTCTGTCTGTCTGTCTGTCTGTCTGTCTGTCTGTCTGTCTGTCTGTCTGTCTGTCTGTCTGTCTGTCTGTCTGTCTGTCTGTCTGTCTGTCTGTCTGTCTGTCTGTCTGTCTGTCTGTCTGTCTGTCTGTCTGTCTGTCTGTCTGTCTGTCTGTCTGTCTGTCTGTCTCTCAAGAACGGCAACGGCACCTTGGGTCCAACATTGAAATTCCACACGGGCTCTCTGTGACAGCACATCTAGTTAACCAGTGTGGCCCGACGGCCCCTTCCTCTCTCAGCAACCATCATTGGCCCTCATTGTCTCCACTCAACGGCCTTGCCCTTTAACCCTGGCCTGCCAATCACATGTTGGGGGGGGGGGGACTGGAGAAGTGAGTGCAATAAAAGGAAGATGGCAGGGGTGGAGCAGGGGTGAGGGAGTGGGAGGGGCTGGGAGAGGGATGATGAAGACAGAGGTCCACCGGGTGAAGGCTTGTGGCAGGCAGTGCTTGTAGTGAGAAGGAGGTGTGATGTTTGTGTGTGCATGTGTGTGTGTGTGTGTGTGTGTGTGTGTGAAGTCTATTGAAAAGGTAAATGAATGACAACCGCCATGTTTATCTCCTTTGTTATGTCCCTAAAAGGGCATACTCCCACTCAATTTTTTTCTGCAATATTGCCCTGATCAGTTTATTTAATTTACTCTAGCCATGGAGTTCAGTAGGAAATGAAACTCCTGACCCCGGCTGAGTTCTTGCCAGGCTCTTACTGTGACCCCATGCTGACCTTTCTCGTGTAATTCTGTTGGTTTATTGGTAATTCCTCATTCTGTGCAATGTGTGGCATCTGGCCCTGTGCTGGATGATTGACACTGGGTGGGCGGGGCCAGAGCTGCCCTCTGACCTATGGTGGAGTTTGGTGTGTGCCAGAGCAGATGAGTGGCAGCTGTCAGTGGCAGCAGGGTGTAGACCAAAAAAAGCAGATTAGCATGGAAAGTCGCTAACACAAGCTGTGCCGGGGAGGAGAGGAAAGCATAGCGACAGTGCTCTATTGTCTATATTGTGTAATGGCTTCTAGCTGTCTGTCAGCGGAGTTTTATGTACTGCGCAGCACCATATGGCCACCAATAGTGTTTCCTCGACAACAGCGACTTCTGATGGTGACATCACTGTGTGGTCACACCTCTCTCACGTTGTTCCTGCTCCCCTTTGGATGACACTAGGTATGCATACACATACACAATCGCAGACACATGCTGACATACACACACGGACAGCCACGAATGTGCATTATTGTGTGCACAAATACATAGACACGCACATATGCAGACATGCATACACAATCGCACACAAACACGTGCAGATACACAGGCAGTAAAGGCACGCACACACAGGCACAAAGGCACAGGAAGGCACACATACAAAATAACACACACACACACACAAACATATACACACACACACGTCATTTCCCTGGCAGTTTAATTAAATACATTAAAAGCCTTGTAGGCGCAGAGTGTGTGGATCAATGAGCACCTGGACACTGGCAGTGCGGTGGCTGACTAATTGTTGGGTTAACGGAGGGTTAACGGACAGATCAAAGGCTCCGTCCACATAATTAGGAGAGCGGGGAAACAGAGGGATGATGGGAGTCATTCAGAGTCTTGCGAGAGTGTGTTTCTAGAAAAGAATAGAACATCGACATGGCGGCATAATTCGATACGAGGGGCGAGGCAGTGGGTGTGACGAGAACTGTTTTATTTGTTTACAGTATAATTGATATTACTTTTTTAATTTAGACATCGTTTATTTATAACTCCATTAACAAAGAGAAAGCTGTAAACACGCTCTTTTTCAGCCTCACCCTGCTTCACATTGAGTCGTGTGTGCAGGCACACCTGGGAGCTGCTGAGGACAACCACTGTCTGATCTGGGCCACCGGCAGGCCACTGAAAAGCTCCACTTACATGCCTTGCTAAGTGGAACCTCGGCAGTCGTTGTTAGGGAGAAGGAAGTGTTTATAATTCACTTTCAGCGGCTGTGGTTTCCCGAATGGTTTGTCCATGGTGTTGACTGGTCTCTTATCCAATCCAGCCCGCCCACTCTGACACCACTGGGGTCAAATTATGGATCAGACCTGTCAATGACCTCTTCTCTCTCTCTCTCTCTCTCTCTCTCTCTCTCTCTCTCTCTCTCTCTCTCTCTCTCTCTCTCTCGCTCTGTGTGTGTGTGTGTGTGTGTGTGTGCGTGCGTGCGTGCGTGCGTGCGTGCATGCGTGTGTGTGTTTGCGTGTGTGTGTGTGTTTGCGTGTGTGTCCGCTGCTAATCTCACATACTACTGGGCCTGTCAGTCTAATAGTTATTGTGCACAGTTATGGCTGTATGACCAAGGACCCCTCGTGGTTAGAAAAACCTGTTTTCATACCGCAGTTGAGTGCTAACTCCTCTGCTGGTTTTTCACCTAAGCCCAAGGACCGGAGGAGGGGAGATGCACAGGCAGTACCGCCATATTTTCACTTCTCCCAGTAGGGGAAAAAAGGGGTGATTTGTCACCAAGTCCAAGCACCGGAGGAGGGGAGAGACGCCTGGCGAGGATCTGCCCTCTACTCAGTGCACTCTTCTAGTTCAAGGGATGCCAGGCCCACATTTCAGTTTTCTTCTCCTCTCACCGTCTCGTGCATGTCATCCATCTGCACAAGCCACAGATGGGGTCCAAGTGTTGGAAGGAGAGGAGGAGAAGAACCAGAGGTGAGGAGGGGGAGAGAATAGAAAAGAACAAGAGGAGATTGAGAGAGCGAGGAGAGGATGGGGAGTGGGGAAAGGGGGAGCGCAGAGGAGGAGAAGAGGAAAGGAGGGATGTCGAGACGAGGTGGAGAGGAAAAGAGGAGATAAGAAGGATAAGAGAGAATTGGAGAGGAGCGGGAGAGTGGCAAGGAGGTGAGCAAGGAAAGGGAGACGTGAGGTAACAGAGCGCTGGCAGGCTCGCCACACACACAGGAAGGAAGACGGTGCACGGTCTGGAGCGAGGCTGCAGGGGTTCTGAACGTGCACGTGTGCGCGCGCATTTGTGTGTGTGTGTGTGTGTCTGATGCAAGGCTAGCAAGGCCTGGTGTAATCGAGGCCAGATGGACATCAGGGCTAAAAGTTGCAGCTTTGCTCTAGGCTCTGATGTACGGCACACACACACACACACACAGACACACACACACACACACGTACACACGCACACACACACGCACACACACACACACACGCACAGACCCAGACCCAGAGGGAGAGTGGAGGAGTGGAGAAGAAGTAAAACGAGTATCTTTGTTCTGTTCATTATATTCTCTCTAACGCATGCGGTTGCAGTCTGTCCTCAATTCTTTCTCCATTGTTTCACCACTTTGACTGACTGGAATGTCGGGTCTCCTCTTCGCTTTCCCTGCCTTTCGTCGCCTCTCTTTTCTCATCTCCCCTTCAGCGTTCTCACCTCCTCTCCTCAGCTCTAGATTCTACCTAGTCCAATTTTAAGTTCTCTTGTCTAACCCCTTTCCTCTCTTCTCCTCTCCTTTGCTCTTTTCCTCTGGTGCGGTTGTGTGTCCTCCTCCTAAAACCAGGTACTGGACTGGCCTGTTTGTTAACATTAATAACCATAAACACACACACACACACACACACACACACACACACACACACACACACACACACAAGGGCACATAAATTAATGCATACAGAAGTTCAAACACACACACATGAAATCTCATCACACACACCCCCCAGCCCCCCCCTGTCTCTTATCTCTTTTGGTCTACTTGGAAGGAGAGCATGTGAGAGTTAACACAAAACATGAAACCAACATCAAAATGTGTGCCCCGCCGACCAGACGGTGTCTTTGGCCCTTACCTGCTGACTTAAGTTAAAACAGACCACCTGCCCTTCTTTGATGTTCCCTTAATGCTCTACCACCACAGAGACTGGTCAGCTAGGAAGGCTGTGTGTGTGTGTGTGTGTGTGTGTGTGTAGATGTGTGTGTGTGTGTGCTCCTGTATGTACCGCTTTCAGGGAATGTGAGCGGGACATGCAGTTTGTGTGCAAAAGAGGTACATGACTGTGTTTGTGCGTTACAGAGAGCAAGTGTGTTCGCGTATGTGTGTGTGTGTGTGTGTGTGTGTGTGTGTGTGTGTGTGTGTGTGTGTGTTTGTGTGTGCACACAAATATGTGCATATCTCTGCACTAATTAGATTTATGTTTTATTTATGTCTGCAAGTTATTTGCCACAGACAACCTGTTATACTATCAGTGAGACCCACTCAGAGACAGACAGACAGACAAACGGAGAGAGAGAGAATAAATGGCAACACTCATTATTCAACAAATGTTAATTTAATAATCACTCAAATTTTTATCTTTTATATCAGTGTTGTAATTATTTGTAATGTTGTTGTTTGCTGTTATCCTGTGTTACTGTATTTGTGTCAGCCCTGTGATGGGCTGGCGGCCTGTCCAGGGTGTCTCCCCGCCTGCTGCCCAGTGACTGCTGGGATAGGCTCCAGCATCCCCGTGACCCTGGGAGCAGGATAAGCGGTTTGGATAATGGATGGATGGACTTGTCAATGTCATGGTCATGAATGAAGTAAAAACAGTATTTGATTTTTGATTTACTTAAAATTTACAAATTATTCAACCTGCTGTTCCAAAGATATATTCCTTTTTTGGATCCCCCCCCCCCCATTTTCTCCCCAATTGTATCAGGCAACTTCTGAAGGCAATTGGTTGCACTCAGAGAAAAGGGGGCTGAATACTTTTGCACACCGCACTTTTCATTTTTTTATTTGTAAAAATTTTTTGAAATCATGTGTAATTTTCTTTGTACTTCACAGCTGTGTGCCACTTTGTGTTGGTCTTTCACATAAAATTCCAATAAAATATATTTATGTTTGTGGTCGTAATGTGACAAAATGTGGAAAAGTTCAAGGGGTATGAATACTTTTGCAAGCCACTGTACATCAATACAGACATTTACAAATGCACACAGGTACACTGATACACAGACACACACAGCATTTACTGTACAAATACTGTGATCTGCCAACAGATACGCTCACCTCTGTTTGGCAGTCAAATACTCAACAAAAATAACATTCACTGAATATCTGTTGACACTCGAGCCTTAAACATATGAAAGCTGCGGCTATTTTTAATTTTTTTTACATTTTTCTTTCCCCCTCTTTTTTCTCCCCAGTTGTATCCGGCCAATTACCCCACTCTTCTGAGCCTTCCCGGTCGCTGCTCCACCCCGTCTGTCAATCCGAGGAGGGCTGCAGACTACCACATGCCTCCTCCGATACATGTGGAGTCGCCAGCCGCTTCTTTTCACCTGACAGTGAGGGGTTTTGCCAGGGGGACGTAGCGCGTGGTAGGATCACTTTATTCCCCCTAGTTCCCCCTCCCCCCTGAACAGGTGCCCGACCGACCAGAGGAGGCACTAGAGCAGCGACCAGGACGCATACCCACATCCAGCTTCCCACCCGCAGACACATCCAATTGTGTCTGTAGGGACATCCAACCAGGTCAGAGGTAACACAGGGATTCGAACCAGCGATTCCCCGTGTTGGTAGGCAACGGAATGGACTGCCATGCCACCCGGGCGCCCCTCAAAGATATATTCCTTTCCATTGCTATACTGAGAAATACATTGTTTTGACAGTGAGCCATGGTCAAAGTTCAGGGGCAGGTTTGTTGTAATTGTATGTAGATGCTTTAGCAGTGTTACCCCAGAATCTTATTCAGCGGCGGTGCTGTTGTGGGCGCCATGCCCATGAGCCTGCGACACCGGCCGTATTCACGCACGTGTAGCTTAAAATTTCAGCGTTTGCCCGAAGTTTGTGGAAGACTTGGTTGCACATTATGGCGTGGGGTTTTTTTGGTGTCCGAAAAGTTGGGAAAGCTAGAGCAGATAAGACATAAACAACTACCAAAAAGCTTAAAGACAAAACTTGCTAAAGAAGTCCACTGGGGACCAACTACGACCATTAGGATCTGGGAAAAGTCATTTAGTGAGTTCTGATGCTCTCCACATTGATTTTACATTAATTCGGATTAAGTGGTTCCCAAAACGGCTTGGCTGCTGCATCTAAGCCTGCTAATGGCAGGGAAACCCCTGTAATGACATGCAGCTGATCTCGAGGATGAGGGGAGGGAGATGGATCGAGGGGGGTCGGCCCGAGAGCCCAGGGGAGCGGAGACTCTTGGTGGGGGTGTCGTCTCGTTGTTGAGGCGTCTTGGGCTCCATCACTTCGCATTGAGGACGGAAAGAGAAAGTGTGCAAAAGGGGTTTGGTGGGGAGGGGATGTAAGAATCAAGACGAGCGGTTGATAGAAGGGATAGGCACGCTTCCGTAGGTAGGCACAGGTGGTTAGATTGTTTGAGGTGTGGTCTTGTCTCCTGAACTTCAGTTATCATGCTATAACATTCATTCCAATGAAGCATGCTGAACTGAACTAAGAGATGGACTGAGAGGCTGACTGTAAGAGAGAGAGAGTGAGAGAGAGAGAGAGATAGTCCAGCTGAAATAGAGTGAGAAACTCACTGAAAAAGAAAGTGAAAGAATGAGAGGCCGACTAGAGTTCCTCTGCAGGGCGCTCAATAATTCATGGTTTCCGGATCAAATCAGTAATCTATTATCCCTCTGCTGTAATCAGGTCCATCCTGTCATCCGCCCCACAGTGACATCCATGCTAATGAACTTCATACCTCATCCTCCCTCTCATCCTCCTCTCCCCATCTGCACTACTCTGGGCCATATAAAACCATCCAAAGCCATGGAGCTAGTCTTACTGTTTGTAAAACTTACAGAATTGAAAGTTGACGTAAATGTTTGCATATCCAATAAGCATCAGGAGTGCTCAGACCTTGAAGAAGCTCTGGAGGAAAGACGTGGAAACAGCACTCCCAAGTTTAAGTTTTTATGAAACAAACGATTGCCTCTTAAAGCCGATAAAGGTTTCCGATAAAGTTACAGTCCAAAAGATTGTCTTCTCAACCCACCGGTACCTATGGTGGTACTGGTGATTGCAGTAGTTTTTGAGCACTCGAAATCTCAGAGATCCTGTCGAAATGAATGACTTACCAGTTGCCCCAGCAGTCTCTAAACACAAAAAAAAACAAACAAACAAATAAATAACATGGGGTGTCCGGTTAGCATAGCAATCTATTCCATTGCCTACCAACACATGGATCGCCAGTTTGAATCCTCGTGTTACCTCCAGCTTGGTCGAGTGTCCCTAGAGACACAGTTGGCCATGTCTGTGGGTGGGAAGCCGGATGTGGTTATGTGTCCTGGTCGCTGCACTAGCGCCTCCTCTGGTTGGTCAGAGCACCTGTTCAGGGGGGAGGGGGAACTTGGGGGAAATAGCGTGATCCTCCCACGTGCTCCATCTGCCCATCCCTAGAAGTCTGCAACCCGGGTGTTACTCTGGACGCCACTCCCTCATTCAAGTTGCACATCAAATCCATCACTAAATCTACTTTCTTTCACCTCAAAAACATCTCCAACGGCATCTGGGTGGTGTGGCTGTCTATTCCGTTGCCTACCAACACAGGGATCGCGGTTCAAATCCCCGTGTTACCTCTGGCTTGGTCGGGCATCCACAATTCACAGTTGGCCCTGTCTGCGGGTGGGAAGCCAGATGTGGGTATGTGTCCTAGTCGCTGTATTAGCGCCTCCAAGTGGCATCTGTTGGGGGGGGGGATTGGGGGGGATAGCGTGATCTTCCCATGCGCTACGTCCCCCTGGTGAAACCCCCCACTGCCAGGTGAAAAGAAGTGGTTGGCGACTCCATATGTATTGGAGGAGGCATGTGGTTGTCTGCAGCCCTCCCCAGATCGGCAGAGAGGGTGGCGCAACGATATGGGCGACTCAGAAGAGTGGGGTAATTGGCCAGATACAATTGGGAAGAAAAAAAGGGGGGGGGGACATCTCCAGACTCCAGCCATCACTCTCAGACTCCGTGGCAGAGACCCTCATCCATGCCTTCATCGCTTCCCGCCTGGATTATTTTGATGAAGTCCTGTCCAGGGTACCCAGCAAGCCCTGGACAGGCTTCAGTATGTACAGAACTCATCTGCCAGGGTTCTCACCGGCACCAAGCCCTGCAGCACATCACCCCCACCGTCATCCACCTTCGCTGGTTTCAGATCAAGTCCTGCATTTCCAACAAAATCCTCCTATTCACCTGCAAATTCCTCCATGCCCTTGTCCCCCAGTACCTATCAGGTCTATCTGCCCCTATGATCCATCTCAGAATCTGTGGTCCTCAGACACAGGCCTGCTCTCCAGCCCCCACACCCGCCTACAGACTTTTGGGGACAGATCCTTCAGTGTGGCAGCCCCCTCCCTTTGGAACTCTCTCTTGGCAGAGAACCTCAATGCTGCTTCTTTGGACACTTGGAAAAAACTCCCGAAAGCTCACCTGTTCACCAAGGCCTATCTATGGTCTCTAGTCACTTCTATCTTCCCCAACAATCTTTGCTATTTTTATTTTTTGTTCTTGTATTATTTGTTTTTGTTTTTGTTCCACTATGTGTAAAGCGTCCCTGGGTCCCTTGAAAAGGTGCTATGTGAATTTAAGTTGTCTTGTTGTTGTTGTTGTTGTTGTTGTTGTTGTTGTTGCAAAGCAATGCAAAAATCATTCCAGACACTGAAATGTTAAGCATGTCACCATCCCAGGAACACGTCGGCCATCCCTGACTTCAAACCGATGCCCAAGCCAAGACCGCCACAAACCCTGTTGTAATACTGCACCAGTTCAGACACGTCTCGGTTATGTGTTATGATAGCAGTATTATTCTTTGGGAGCTGGGGTTTCTGATTAATTCACGGCACGTTAGACCGAGTCTCCATTATGGGGGAAAGCGGTCGCTTTGGAGTGCACCAAGGTCCATTAACAGAGACCTCTGTCTCTCTCTGTGGTCTCTGTCTATCTGTGTCGCTGTCACTTTATTTATGTTCTCCTTCCCTTCTCCGTCACCCTGTGGTGTGTCCTCTATCTCTCTGAGGTTTCCCTTTCTCCCTCCATCTGTCTTTCCTGCTTTGTTCCGCCCGCTTATTCTCTGTATCTTTCACCCTTTGCATCAGTGCTGCTGCTTTAACACCCCCTTCCGTCTGTCTTGTCTTGTCTTTTCATCACAGCAGAGCTATCTGCTACATGCTACCGTGTCGCACTAAAGCAAGGCATGCACAGCGGCAGGGTTGGGGGTTCTACTGCCTGTGTTGCTGCTTGGGCAGAATGTTGGGATAATGTGGAGAGAATGCTGCTGGTTGAGTAAGTGTCAATTCAAACTTACTCTCACCAGTCAGGGAGTCTCCACAAACGGCTTGCTTGCAAAAATGTTGTTGAAGTATCGGGATATAAAAAGCTGTCGCCGGACATTGATGATTAATTGGTATAGAAAACAAACTTCAGCCCCTAATATTTTTATACACTAATGTTTAACAGACGACTTTTCACATTGTGTCTGTCTGTGTGTGTGTGTGTGTGTGTGTGTGTGTGTGTGTGTGTGTGTGTGTGTGTGTGTGTGTGTGTGTGTGTGTGTGTGTGTGCACGCGCCAACAATGAGATCTGACTGTTAACAGAACATTAAGTCATCCAAAGGTTATTTAATGATTAGACTCACTAACACACGGGCGTGCACTTTCACACACACACACACACACAAACACACACACAAAACCACTGTAATGGCTTCGTGATGGTAACGAGTCAGAACTTATTATTGCTTTTTTTATCCCCCCCCCCAATAACCCCGCTCTTCCGAGCCATCCCAGTTACTGCTCCACCCCCTCTGCCGATCCGGGGAGGGCTGCAGTCTACCACATGCCTCCTCCGATACATGTGGAGTCGCCAGCCGCTTCTTTTCACCTGACAGTGAAGAGTTTCACCAGTGGGACGTAGCACGTGGGAGGATCATGCTATTCCCCCCAGTTCCCCCTCCCCCTGAACAGGCGCTCCAACCGACCATAGGAGGTGCTAGGTGCAGCAACCAGGACACATACCCGACATCCGGCCTTCCCACCCACAGACACGGCCAATTGTGTCTGTAGGGATGCCCGACCAAGCCAGAGGTAAAATGTATTCAAACCAGCAAGCCCTGTGTTGGTAGGCAACGAAATGGACCACTATGCTACCCGACGCCCATTACTTTTTTTTTCTTTCTTTTTTTTGTGGTCTCTCATGTCTACTACTCTGAAGCAAAACAGGGGAAACAGGTTGATAAAATGAAAATAGGACATTGACCAAGGCCATCGAACCTGCATAATAATCTTAGGGTGCAAGTGGTTCACCTAAACCACCTGAAGATGATACAACAAGCACAGATAATATACCAACTTCCTCCTTGGGGATGTAGAAAACAGACGTGTCATGAAAGGTCACCCCAAAGCTGTATTTTGTCCCCAGAATTAAGCTCATAAATCTTGGGACACAGGCTGCCATGTTTCTAAGACCAGCAGCTGCCCTGTGAACATAAATCTACTTGGTACAGTCCAGTCCCAACCGGCAGACTCTGGGTTGCAGAGTGCTTAAGAAAAGTGAGGGCCCTTCATTCAGATTTTCAGTATCAAAATCTGCTTCATTTGCCAATTAGGTGTTCACATGACAATAATTTGACTTGATAATTTGACCCGATTACTAAATTACTAAATTAATTAGTTAGAGTACCAGATTTTTTACAACACAATCCATTCTTTTTGTTGTCTGTGTGGCATATCTGTCATTTGCGTCCCAGGGAGGAGAGCATCATATTAGGACGTGTCATTGTCCAGATGTTATTGTCACAGTGCACCATAGCGATGTCCTCCAAGGATTTTAGTTTCCTGTATTTTGAAGTCAGAGCTCAAATCATAACGAACAGCATCAGTGTGATTTGGGCCCCTGTGGACCAAGGCCAAGAGGCTGATGTTTTAGTTGCAGCGTGTTTTTTTTTTTTTTTTGTGGCCGGAGAATCGGTGCGAGTTGGGGAGAAGATGGACTGTTGTCATGGAGACAGGTCGGAGGCGGATTAAAGATGACAGTGGCAGTGATGAGAGCAAAAAGAAGAACGGCATCCTCTGAAGAGTGGTGATTTACCTGCCTCCTGGGACGTGTGTGCGTGTGTCTGTGTGTCTGTGTGTGTTTCTGTGTGTGTGTGTGTGTCAGTGCTCTAGGACATGGAGAGTCCCCTGCACTATCAAAGGGTCCTTCGCCCCGACAGCTGCTCTCATTAGTCAAACAGGCTTTCCGCTCTGCTCCGTGAGCCCTAATCAGCCCCACACACGTCCAGTGCAATTAGCCAACCTCCACCAAACCCTTGAAAATTCAGCGTAAAATAAGAAGGAAAAAAACTTTCCAGTGACACTAAAATTCTTTTTAAGTGACACTGGAGCACCTTAATGATAGTTAGTCACTGTCAACTGTTGATCATCTTCGTGAAAAAGCCTAAAATCCAGGCATTTACCCAGCAAACATGCCTCTTTGGGGCCCATGTGGGGCCACTGCGGGTAGGAACAGAGGGCCCAATGTGGGCAGCCCACTGTGGGCCCGTTACCGGCATGAAATGCAGGGCATGTGTGGGCCCCCACACTAAAGGCCCCTGGTGGGGCCCCAGTGGGCAGCCCACATTCAGCCCAGAGTGTGGGCTGAGTGTGGGCTGCCCACACTAAGCAGAGTGGGCTCTCAGTGGGGACCCATTGTGGGCCCGCAGCATGCCCATAGTATGCCCACACTTTGGGCTGGGAGCAGTGGTCCCACACGGGCCCATAGTGCCCCATGTGTACCTGTATGCTAGTGACATTTATTGACAGCCAGCTCAAACAAAAAAAATGAAGAAAATATAAATTATACGAAGAAAGAAGTTATTGAAAATTGGAAACAATTGAAAAACAAAACTATATACCAATTAAATGCTTTTATAAAACAGAACAACAAACATAGAACCACATTTGAACACAATAAGAACATTAAATCTAAAAAAAACCCAAACATTAAATCTATTTATTTTTTGCTCCTTCTGCCTCCTTCCTCCGTCTCTATCCCTGGCATTTCTGAGCCGCATTTTGATGGCAGCTTCCACCTCGGATGCTGTGGCCCAGCTGCTTTTTGTCACAGCGTCTGAAGAAAACAACAATTGAAATGTAAGTGCACAGTATGAGTTAGCCACAGGTGGAGCATTTAATCTAGCCTTGGATTCCATTCACCTGTTGGGGTAGAGGCAAATCTCGAACAGAGATGTCTCGAAACCTGGGCAAGTAAAGCCAAAATGATCTGCCTACCCACAGTGGGCCCGCACGGGCATGTTTGCTGGGTATATGGATCTGAAATACATGTTTCAATTTGTTTTTCCTCAAACACTGTTCTCTCTCTCTCTCTCTCTCTCTCTCTCTCTCTCTCTCTCTCTCTCTCTCTCTCTCTCTCTCCTCTCTCTCTCTCTCTCTCTCTCTCTCTCTCTCTCTCTCCTCTCTCTCTCTCTCTCTCTCTCTGACCTTAAGCTAGTTCAAAGGCTGACTTTTTATCAATTTTTTCCTGAAATCACCCCCATTGCTAATGTTAGTCTGATGCAATTTCGCAGTTAGATCATCCTACGAGCCAAAAATAAAGAGTATTTCTGGTCCAATATTTTTAGCTTACATTTAAAATGTAACATATCCATTAAAAAAAAAGGGTGCAGAATAATAGATGACGAGGGGAATCTCAGGATAAGGGTGAGTTTCAGGGCTGATGATGGTAAACGATACTTGACAGGGCTTCTGACGTTGCGAATCTAAAATTAGAGATGAGCAGAGAGTTTCAGCAGGCTCAACGAATACTCCAAAGGCCACAAAGTCAGACGAGAAAGATGCAGACCCTTTTCAGCGCCGTTGAGCTTCGTTTTGTTTGCCATGGTTGCGCCGGTGGCATTGTTGTCTGTCATTGCTCGTTGTCCCGTATGGAAATGTTCCTTAATGGCAGATTCTTGCATTTCATTTGCAAAGATATTTCCCCCTCACCTCGCATGAATCGCGCTGGCTCCTCTAGCTGGCTTTTCCTCACATATTTCAACGGATGCTGACGCTCCTAAGCTTCACGATCACAATTATGTTACCAACAAACAAATTCCTCTCTCAGGGTTGCAGAACTCCCACCCTCGGGCATGGGCAGCGATGGGGGTATAGAAACGCTAATGGATATTAGGGGCCCTCTTCAGCGTGAGTTCGCCAGAGTGGCAGCTTTGGAAGATTGAACCAAATGGGCCAAGTGTGTGTTCCTATTGTTGTGGGTGGTGCTCAGTGAGTAGGTTCCTGGTTGGGGTTGAAAAGCTTTGCGGTGGGCTTAGTGGCTGTCCCAAAACAGCTTCTGGTGGCTTTTCATTCACACAATGAGCAAATCTGTGCCTTTGATCAGTGGGCATAGTCACCAATCTACTGGCAGGATTGTATGTCTGTGTGTGTATGTGTGGGTGGGTATGTGTGTGAATCTGTGTATATTTGTATGAGTTTACAAAGTTCTTTCCAGTGAATTAAAGTTTATCTTTTTAGCTAAATATATACACCCATGTAGCATTGCTGTGCAGTGTTCCCCTGCTAAATCCATTCATGGACCGGCCGCCCACTAATCAGGAATTCCCGCTCACTAATCCCCCCCAACAGTGAAATATGAGAATTAAATATTTCCATTTGTAGTGAAAAGGAAAACGCATATGCACAAAAGCTTCATTTAACCATGCCTATTAACCATTTTTCAAAGAAAATAATCTTAAGCTCTCTGATTGTTTATTATTGGTCCCACCAGATGGGACTTTGGTGTCCATGCAGCACTGTTGACAGCACAGATGTCACACATTGTCTGCTATTTTGGTGTCGACCAGACCGCGGTGGATGTCTTAAATCACAGTGACTACCTATCATGTTTGAAATTCCCCATTTGCTTTCCTAAAAGGTTGATTTACGTCCCACACACATTGGAAAGTTCCAGCGAGTTGAAAAGTTGCTCACTGGATGAGACTACTCAGATGTTCATGCTGCTTTTTAAAGAACATCATTACCACAGTGAACGTGACGGCAAGCACGGTGTAATGGAAGTCTGCATAGAGTTAAATGGTAGCCCAGGTATGGCGACAGAACAAAGTAAAGGAGGCGAGCCAGACAAACAGTTGACAACATTCGCCCCAGTGTGGGCATCTGGGTAGCATAGTGGACTATTCCGTTGCCTACCAACACGGGGGTCGCCGGTTCGAATCCCCGTGTTGCTTCCGGCTTGGTCGGGCGTCCTTACAGACACAATTGGCCGTATCTGTGGGTGGGAAGCTGGATGTGGGTATGTGTCCTGGTCGCTACACTAGTGCCTCCTCTGGTCGGTCGGGGCGCCTGTTCGGGGGGAGGGGGAATTGGGGGTATAGCAGGATCCTCCCATGTGCTACATCCCCCTGGCGAAACTCCTCACTGTCAGGTGAAAAGAAGCGGATGGTGACTCCACATGTATCGGAGGAAGCATGTGGTAATCAGCAACCGGGACGGTTTGGAAGAGTGGGGTAATTGGCCAAGTACAATTGGGGGAGGGGAAAAAAAGCGGGGGGGGATAAAAAAAATTTGCCCCAGTGTACAGCTCGATGGTGTTTTAAGCCCCCAACGTACTCTTCAAGGTAGCGCTGCATGGAAGGCACTCCCCGCCCCCTACAGTTTCAGCCAATCACAGCACTGGCGCTTACCCTAACCCTAACCAGTGCTGTGATTGGATGAAACTGTTGGGGGCGGGGAGTGCCTTCCATGTAGTGCTGCCTGATGAGTACGTTGGGGGCTTAAAACACCATCGAAGCAGTGGACAACACGCTATATCTCACCACCCCGCTCAGTGCATTGCAAGGGGAAACGCTGCTGTGGGTACTATGTGTGTGCATGTGTGTGTTTCATCTGTGTACATGTGTGTGTGTGTGCATGTAGGCTTTCACCTGTTAGTGCACATATACATGGGTGAGTGGCTATGAGAGCAATGGGCCTCTTTTCTTTTAGTTATTCATTCTTTTCAATCAGGGCTTCTGTGTTATGAAACATGGCCATTCACCAGTCCCTACACGATGCTGTGGGAAGCCCCTTGCGGTGTGGGCTGGCTCGGCGGGTGGGTGTCGTACAAAAGTGAGTTGACCCCATGACTTCCAAACCGGAGCGCTCTGCCGAAAATCTGCCTGGTTCACCTGAATAGCAAACAGCCAGAGAAGTTAGGATTTGAATCGCACTACTAGCTTCAGTGTTGTGTTCTCACATAAATACATGCATTCACAGAACACCCCCCCAACACACACACACACACACGCGCACACACACACACACCACACACACACACACACACACACAAAACACATATAAACACATGCATGTGCAAAATGGACTTACAGACACACACAACATACAGGTATACATGCTCACACATTTAAGCAAATACACGGCACCCACAATTTCTTCAGACATATTTTGAGATGCTTTGTTTATCCCTGTGGGGAAATTATGCTCTGCATTCAACCCATCCTAGCTGTGTAGCTAGGAGCAGCGGGCAGCCGCCGTGCAGCGCCCGGGACCAACTCCAGTTCGTCTTGCCATGCCTCGGTCAAGGGCACAGACAGGAGTATTAACCCCA
>NC_079219.1:20705596-20765596 GCF_029633865.1 Lampris incognitus | reverse complement strand
CCTGTGGTTTTATGCGCACTGTGACTGCGAGGATCTTCCTGAAAGCATCATTAAGTAAAACCTTGACCTTAAATTCGACTTTGACCAAAAGCAAAACATGTTGATGCCGATTCATCCGCACGAGCCATTTTGTCCGGTCTTATCCTCATTAAGTCTGTATCAATTTCAACTTTAATTGATCAAACCTCATTTCAAAAGTCAACGTATAACATAATATCAATTTCTGCCATTCAACTTAATTGTGACTTCGTTCATTAACTTTGACATGATGTAACTTTCAAAGGGTTGCCACTGGTATTTCTATGCATCATACCACGGCCTGTTGACGATGTCAGACAGATGGAAAGCCGTCCTCTGCCTTCATCTGTTCAATCTGTCACCAGAAAACCATTCATGCGACTCCCTCACGGCTCACAGCATGATGCAGAAGTCAACCTGAACTCAACGTTCATTGATTGCACCCTCCATCTCCTTAAACTGCGCACCCTCCATCTCCTTAAACCGCAAAGGTTTTGAAAACAAGACGCCACGACTTTGCCTAGCCTGATGACAACTGCGCTGTCAAAATAGGCCTCGTTAGCAACATTTGGTGCAGCTTCGGTTTGTGCGATGGCTGGTGTCGTGTTGGCTGACACATGCTGTCGTGTCAGCGCCGTCTGGCCAGGAGTCATCTGTGCTGCTGAGTCAGTGTTGCATGGTGGTGCCAGTGCCAGGCGGACTGCCAACCGCTGTGCTTTAGCTCCTACTTTACCAGAGAGACAGATACATGGGCCGCAAGACAGACACGCACACCGCAACTATCAGCATGCATCACACGCGGCCAGCTGCAGTGTACTCTACCGTTTTCTAGTAATCTATTCTGTTCAAGTCTATTTCAGTCCTGACTTCTCACTTTCTTTTAGTCCTACCTTCTTCTTGTCCTACATTGTCTTCTTTGCTTCAGGATTCTATTCTATTCTATTCTATTCTGTTCTGTTCTGTTCTGTAGACACACGTGTTCTTTTAGTATAAACAAAATGATAAAGCTTCACAGTTGACACATGAGAAGCTTACATATTCTTCATAGATAGTTTATTTGGAGTTATATACTTCATGTATTCTGCTGTATCCAGCAACTCTTCCGCCCCTTTTCCGTCTTTTCTTTTTACTCTCCCCGCTTAGCCGAACCGTCAGGCTCTAATTGAGTTTTCGTGTTGAGGGATCTCAGGAGCCTCAACCACACACTCCTGGGCGTCCGGGGGTCCTCCTGATGGGCTGGAAGATGACTTTTGTGGTCAGGCAGAGAGCTGGGCAGCCTCACAGGGCCGGCGCTCCCAGAGAGACAGACACAGTCATGGTTGGAGGGGTGAGGCTGGACTGTACAGCTTGGCTACGGTGCTGCTGGCAGGAAGGAACCAGGAACAGAAGTGGGTTTAACATTCAGGCTTTATGGTTTTATGTGCCTTTTATCTTAAATGAAGTTAAAAAGGCAATTGTAATTTCCACTGGAGTAGTGGCCTCTGTCATTCAGTAGTGCACTTTTCTTTTTTCTTTTTTTTTTCTCCTGTGATGCCTGGCCGCCTGCCCAGGGTGTCTCCCCGGCTGCCCAATGACTGCTGGGATAGGCTCCAGCATCCCCGCAACCCTGAGAGCAGGATAAGCCGTTTGGATAATGGATGGATTTGTTTCCCCCATTTTCTCCCTAATTGTACCTGTCCAATTACCCCACTCCTCCGAGCCATCCTGGTCTCTGCTCCACCCCCTCTGCCGTTCCGAGGAGGGCTGCAGACTACCACATGCCTCCTCCGATACATGTGGAGTCGCCAGCCGCTTCTTTTCACCTGACAGTAAGGAGTTTCACCGGGGGACATAGTGCATAGGAGGATCACACTACCCCCCCCAGTTCCCCCTCCCTCCCGAACAGGCTCCCTAACAACCAACCAGAGGAGGCGCTAGTGCAGCGACCAGGACACATCCAGCTTCACACCTGCAGACACGGCCAATTGTGTCTGTAGGGACACTGGACCAAGCCAGAGGTAACATGGGGATTTGAACTGGCGAAAGGCAATGGAATAGATCGCTACACTACCCAGATGCCCTGTAGTGCACATTTACCAACAACCGCCATACTGACAACACACTCCAGTTCACTGAAGATTTCAAGTGAAAGCCACGTGTTTGGAAGGGAGGCTGGACCCTCATATGTGCCCTTGTGTTAAGGTTGAAATTGGGAATTCCCCGAAATAGATCTGAAATCAGTGACTTTGCTGACTTTCCACTTGCTTCCATTGGGGTCACCCCCCCCCAACTAATTTCTGCCATAACCACAACCCCACTAGTGCCTCGTGTGTACATATGACAGACATTTAACCACGGTGTCACAATAACAGTGATTGCGCGTGAAAGACAAGCCGTTGTGCTTGTAACGACCACAGATGACTTGCTAGCCCTTAGCTAACGGGTCGGACCCTTTAACATAGTCGCTCCGTGGTGCGGGAGACCAAGTTCAGTTCCCGCTGCCCCCCGAATTCACTACATGCTGATACAAGCCAGCCAACCCTGCTGATCTTCACCACGGAGAATGACATAACTTCGCCACACAGAATTGACTCTTATATTCACCTATGCAAGTACCCAAACCCAAAATTCAAAAAGGCCTTTGCATTTTCTGTGTATTTGTGTGCTCATATTTCTAAAAAAAGAAGATTCGTGTCACATTGGAGGAAAAAGGCAAAATTCGGTTGAATTTGGGGTGTAGTCTGCCTACGTCACTTATCTAAACATAAGTATTGTTGAAGATGTAAATTTTAAGTAACACTGTATTTAAGGGTGGCACGGTGGCTCAGTGGTTAGCACGGTCGCCTCACAGCAAGAAGGTCCTGGGTTCGAGCCCCGGGCTAGTCCAACCTTGGTGGATCATCCCGGGTCGTCCTCTGTGGAGTTTGCATGTTCTCCCCGTGTCTGTGTGGGTTTCCTCCGGGGGCTCCGGTTTCCTCACACAGTCCAAAGACACATAGGTCAGGTGAATTAACCGTACTAAATTGTCCCTAGGTATATATGTGTGTGGGGGGGGCTGTGATGGCCTGTCCAGAGTGTCTCCCCGCGTGCCGCCCAATGACTGCTGGAATAGGCTCCAGCATCCCCGTGACCCTGAGCGCAGGATAAGCTGTTCAGATAATGGATGGATGGACTGTAATTAAGATTAAAGGGTGCTATTATTACTCCGCCCTGCCATTGGACCCCTGTGTTATTTCTACACCAAGCTAGCGGTAGCACTTAACAGTAATCAAGTAGCAGTGAGCATAAGAGAGTTTTCCTGTGTTGTCTTGTTGTTGATAGAGGTCTTTGCACACACACACACACACACACACACACACACACACACACACACACACACACACACACACACACACACACACACACACACACACACACACACACACACACACACACACACACACAGAGTTGAGTCAATGCCAAGGCTGAGTCTTCCTGCTGTGCCTGCCTGGAGTGTTGTTGTTGGTTTTGTTGTGTTGTTTCATGCTGGTCGGTTAACAATAGAATGACTTATTCATGGCTTCACAGGGAGATGAATTTACATGCATCTATATTATAGGCACAGCAGGCCAGGGCAACACAACGAGCCATATTATCATTATGTCTGGACAGGACACCAACAGCCAAGTGCACACAGCACAGCACTAACAGTGCATGTGTGTATGTGTGTGTGTGTGTGTGTGTTTGTGAGTGTTTGTGTTTTAATTGAAGCAACTTTGATGGGAGTAAGTGTGGATATATTGTGTATACATGTGTGTGTAGAAAGGACGGATGGTTGGGTGTGTGTGTGTGTGTGTGTGTGTGTGTGTGTGTGTGTGTCTGAATTGTGTTTAAACGTATGTGTGCGTTAGGAGGTTTGATAGATGCGTTGAAGTATGTGTGTTTTATGTGTTTGCATGCATGTGTGGCGTATTCTAGGCTACTCATCACTGAAAAATACATTCTTACATTTGTTTTTATTTCTGCCTTGTGTTGTCCTCTCTTTCTCACTCGTTTTCTGTCTGTCTTTACATCTATCTTTCATCTCTTCCACCTTCTCTCCCTTCATCAACACTGAAAAAATGGGGCTTAATTAACTGTGTCCCTGCAGGGCTTTGGCTCTCTCTCTCTCTCTCTCTCTCTCTCTCTCTCTCTCTCTCTCTCTCTCTCTCTCTCTCTCTCTCTCTCTCTCTCTCTCTCTCTCTCTGTGAATGTGTGTGTGTGTGTGTGTGTGTAGAGGTAAAGTAGGGCAGTCTATAAGTTGGCTAATTAGGATGGAACAGGGCTTGGTCCGCTGGCTCCCAGGACCCAGATGGAGAGCCAGGCTCCAGCCTTGTCAAACAGAGGAGGCACTGTCCCACGCTGACGCCTGTTTTGGGTCAAATCGTTCATCAGTTCTTGTCTAGTTTAGCAGTGGTCAGGTTCAGTTCATTTTCTACTGACTTCTTTTATGAAATGTAAATTAAAAGAAGTACAGTGCTTGCAGACCCCCCCCCACACACACACAGTAGTATACACATGGAAAAAAATGCAATAAGCACTCTCAAACACTTCAATTCAGACACACATTCATTGACTGCTACAAATTGTGTATTTATGTTCATAGTTCTTATACATCTCATATGTGCACTTCTCTGTGTGTGTGTGTGTGTGTGTGTGTGTGTGTGTGTGTGTGTGTGTGTGTGTGTGTGTGTGTGTGTGTGTGTGTGTGTGTGTGTGTGTGTGTGTGAATGCATGCATGCATGCAGGCCCATGTGTGGATGCGGTGAGGTGACTGACAGCATCGGATGTGTGAGTTGGTGACGTTTGACAGTGCAGGTGTTCCCATGGGTTTGGTTACCAGGGCAACAGCTTTGGTCCTTGAAAAATGTGACTGGAGAGGACTGGAGCACCTGTCCTGGCTCTGTGTGTGTGTGTGCGTGTGTGCGTGTGTGTGTGTGAGAGAGAGAGAGAGCGAGGGGGGGGGGTGTTCTGTCCTTGGTCAGATAACTGTTTGATTCCTCTGATGTCCCATTAATCCTGATATCCTGATGCAGGCGTTTGTCTCCCTCCACCTGACACACACACTCACATGCACATGCGCACACACACTCACAAACGCACACACACACACACACACACAGAGTGAAGAGGGGTCAAGTGGTTCCTGGAGGCCAGGGGACTGTAAAGAGCGTTATAGTGTTTGATAACCGTCCTCTTCAAATAACACGTTATCCATTTATCGGTTGACATTTCCCGTAGTTAAAGTAACATCGATCTGTGTGCAATTAAAGGCAACTCGGGCTACGTGCAGACTGCACCTTACGTCTGACTCACTGAGCAGGGAGGCAGCGTATTCACTGAAGACCTTTAAAAAAGTTCTGTCTGTATTTTTGTGTTGTGTCTTGGAAAGGTCTGAGCACTTTGGGTCTGCTCCCAGTGCAGACATCTGACTTCTTTATAGGGCCTATAGTGCTCCTCCTCCTCCTCCCTGCTAAGTTGAATCAGCTTCAACTTTTCCTGAAATACACAGCTCGTCAGTGTGACTTCCAGTTCCATCAGTAAGAACGAAGGAGTGATGGGACCGGAGAGGAAACCAGCTAGCACTGATTGGTCTACGCAGAGAGGAGAAACAAAAACAATGCAAATGATACAAATCCATCCGTCCACCCATCCATTATCCAAACCGTTTATCCTGCTCTCAGGGTCGTGGGGAATCAGTGTTGAAAATGGAAAACCCCCGTTTCTTTGGTCTTCTATCTCCACATTCTCATAATAGCAATGCAGGGAGATCATTTGTTCAATCTCAAAATCCTTTTTGTGGTAAAATGTCATCTTTTTTTATTGCGTACGAACAACTACCGAGCATCTCCAGCCAGCGCTCAGCACCTGTTGTCCACTCAGTGCTATCCAAGTGGTCCCCTTCAGCACTAGCACGCTTCCCAGCTAGAGGTCTCTGGCAGACACAAGGCCTCAAGCCTGCAAGCGTGAAGGTGTCAAAGCGTTGAAAACAGAATATGAAGGGGCAGCCTTCTTAAAATCCAAGTGTATCTCAGGTTTCCACTGCTCTTGCTTGTGATTGTAGTTGTTTGTGGTGTCAACACCAAAGCCTTTTCCAGTACCCCAAAAACATTTCACTTCTATCTAGAAGTATGGATCTGTAGTTGCAGAAAATGGTTAAGAAGAAAGAATGCTACTTTATTTTGTCATTGTAGGTTACAATGAAATTTGTCTTCTGCATTTAACCCATCCTATTGTATAGGAGCAGTGGGGAGCTGCAGCGCCCGGGGACCAACTCCAGTTCTTCTTTCCACTGCCTTGCTCAGGGACACAGACAGGAGTATTAACCCTAACATGCATGTCGTTTTGATGATGGGAGGAAACCGGTGCACCCGGAAGAAACCCATGCAGACACAGGGAGAACATGCAAACTCCACACAGAAGGGACCTGGGATGGCCTGGGGTTCGAACCCAGGACTCTCTTGCTGTGAGACAACAGTGCTAACCACTGGGCCACTGGGCCATGGATGGTTAAAATGCTACACTTCTTTTGTTTTGTTTTGATTACTGTGTTTGAGACAGTCGCTCTTCCCGTCACGTCTTTTGTGTGTGTGTGTGTGTGTTCAGTTAATAGTTTGATAATGAGAATGCTGCATAGGTGGAGCAGTGAATTGCTATGGTAGTGACCCACCACTGGGTTTTACAGGGATTACAATTGGCAGTGCTCCTGGACTTGGAGCCAGCAGGGGTAAAATGCCTTGGCATTGTAATATGTGACTTCTACAGGTGGTGGTTGGACCATCTGAACAGCTGCGGGTTGATTTAAAGGAAAAAGCACAAGCTTCTGCATGCATTATGTTCAGCTGGCAGGCAAAAAGAAACAATAGGCTATCTATCTCCACGTGTACGAGGACACATGGAAGTCCCCATCCTCCCCAAACACCGTAGCAGTTGTGCCACGGTGGGATCTTAGAAGCATAGGAAATAGGACATGCCAATTTAGGATGGAGAGGGAAGGAAATCACATTTGATATTGAGGATCACCTTTTTGTCTGCGGCGCTGTATGTGTATTGATCCAAAATGTTCTCGAAACTTAGCATTTCTTCAACATGCGTCATCTATCTAAAGCCTCCCGTGTCTCTTGTTGTGTCTGAGGGAAACAACGATCCCTATCAATATTGGTTCCTATGTATAGTGCAGAGACATGAGCTACCTCTGCAGGAATCTGAAGCTATCACAAAGAAGATCAACAAACATGACAAAGTATCCATAATTATATATATTCAGTCACAGTCACATAATCCTTTGATTATCCCTTCAATTTACCCATCATTTCAACTGTTTGGGTCTTTCATACGCCTGCCAGGCAGTCTTTTTTAAAGGGCTTTATACCTAAATTTGACTTGACGAGGGCTTAATCACATTATGTGATTTACTTTTTGACAACCAATGGAAACATCTGCAGTTTGATTCCATCCTTTCACGTCCCCACTGTCATTGTTTCACTTAATTGAAGCTTAGCAAACATCGTCAGCTTGGATATTTCTGCAGCACGTCTGCTGCCATTGAAGTCAGAAGCAGAAGATAGGAGAGAGAGAGAGAGAGAGAGAGAGACGCAGAGCGAGAGCCTCAGAGAGAAAGAGAGCAAGGGAATGACTGATCGTTTCTCTCTTCCCTCTGTTGTCCCTGTGCTCTGCTCTCGATACGCTGTGTATCAAAGAAAGAAAAAAAAACCCTAAACAAGTGAATAAAGTCAAATTCAGAGAGAAATGAGCTCAGCATAAACAAAACACAATTCCATTCGCCTTTTAGTCTTATTTTGCCTAACATCCTGTGACACGCTCTGCATTGATATTTAAATGAGGAGGTGGCAGCTTTATGACTGGCTTATCTGCCATTCAGCGGGACTATTTATATGCTCTTACAAATGAAACATTATTTTCTGTGTGCGTTGATAATTACAAACTTGTGTTAATTGCAACATGTATTGGTATTGGGGAAGAGTGATTCATGCATTTCAATTAAGTAGTCTTAGGGACCAAAAGTTCATTATTCAACAAGTAAAGGGAAAATCTATCTATCTATCCTGTCTGTCTGTCTGTCTGTCTGTCCGTCCATCTATCTATCTATCTATCTATCTATCTATCTATCTATCTATCTATCTATCTATCTATCTATCTATCTATCTATCTATCTATCTATCTATCTATCTATCTATCTATCTATCTATCTATCTATCTATCTATCTATCTATCTATCTATCTATCTATCTATCTATCTATCTATCTATCTATCTATCTATCTATCTATCTATCTATCTATCTATCTATCTATCTATCTATCTATCTATCTATCTATCTATCTATCTGTCTATCTATCTATCTGTCTATCTATCTGTCTGTCTGTCTGTCTCCCTGTGTCTATCTATCTATCTATCTATCTATCTATCTATCTATCTATCTATCTATCTATCTATCTATCTATCTATCTATCTATCTATCTATCTATCTATCTATCTATCTATCTATCTATCTATCTATCTATCTATCTATCTATCTATCTATCTATCTATCTATCTATCTATCCATCTATCCATCTACCCATCTATCTACTAGCTGCAATACTATGTGCAGTATTAATAGAGGCTATTTTCAGGATAGCTGTATAAAAAGGGGGTTCTGTTATGGCTTAGCCTCCTTTTTCTCCATCCCTCCATCTTCCATTCTTCTCTCCCCACTCCAGGCTAAGTAGATTTCCACAGTGCACTCAGTCCGCCCTCAGCCAGCTATTGCTATGCATATATGCTTCCGTGCACGCACGCGAGCATGCATGTGTTTAGCAGCTACTTAGCCAGTGCTCAGTGGCTTGGACCAGGGATCACGATAGGGTTTTGGCTAGGAGGCAACATTTATTCTGCCAAGGAGTGCAGAGGAGTCCAGGCTTAATATTATATTATAGAATATCCTCATCCCAGTGTTTTCTCCCCGATATAGCCAAGGACCAGTTAGCTGAACAAGCAGTGGAGCGAACACAAATGACTTTAAAGTTAATATCTTCTATACCTGACATATACATATAGTAGGTGCAGAAGTGATGTGTAATTTGTGTAAACTTGTACACAATTTTAAACTAGTTGTTTGTTCATAGGGTGGTATTAACCTGTATATTATTGCATGGGAATGTTGCCCTAGCCCCACAGGAGTCTACAGGAATATTGAATTCTGAACGAAATGTAATGAAATAGTGATTAAATTTATTTAGCAGACAACTGGTTGTATTCTGACATTGTAATTAGAAAGTATAATTGCAAACTGAATACATTTCAGTAGGTTAAAATGCAAATTGCTTATTGAATGAAGGCTGTGCTCATGCTTTGGACAGTTGATGGAGCCTATCTTCTACTTTCCATATAGTTGAGTTTGACTATTTGCCATAGGGCAGGTTTTTTTTTTTTTGTGCCTTTGTTAAAGTGTCTGTCAGTTTGGCTGTCTAACCATTAGCATTACATTTGAATTTGTTGATCTTCATCATGTTAATTGGAAGATTTCATTCCATGCACGTTGATTCACACCCCAAAGGTTGGAATATGTAAAACAAAAGACCAAAATAACTGCTGTTTTTTTTTCTTCTTCGGCCCCCGGGGTCTTGTTTGACAGTCATTATAATGAAAAACAATTCAAAGCTTGACCTGGCTAATGTACATTACTTGCTCCACCACCCAGCATTGTGTGGCAGTAATGTCATCTCTGAATAAACAGCAGCCTAACAGGAAGTGAAGCAGCGCTGAGCGGAGCACAAAGCTGTCAGCAGCCTTTTCCCAACTGCTCCACTCTGCCTCCTCATCTCTCTTGCTCTCTTCTTCCCCTCTTTTTTCTTCCCTCCTTCCTCTCTTACTTCTATACCCACCTCTCTCTCTCTCTCTCCTCCTTTCCCTTTCCTCTCACTGCTCCTTCGTTCCTTTCCTTCTTGCTCTCCTCCTGTTTCCTCGCTCTCTCTGTCTCCCCCTCTCTCTCTCCTCTCCTCTCCTCTCATCCAACCCCTTTCTGCCTTCACTTGGTCGCCCTGTCTCCTTCTCTCTCCACTCCCCCTCCATCTACCTTCATCTTTTGTGCCCCGCTGTATCTTTTTGTCCCCCTCCAGCTCTCCTCTTTCCTCCTTTTCTCTCTCCCTCTCACCCTCTCTCCTCCTCTGTTTCTGCTGATAGTGTTTCAGAGATGAAGCACAGAAAAACAGGTTGGAACTGCAGAGATGATGTTGTCAAGTCCAACCCACCACACACACACACACACACACACACACACACACACACACACAGACACACACACACACACACACACACACACACACACACACACACACCTCCCCCAGACCTTCTACCATCCCACCCTCCTCCTCCTGTCTTTTCATTTGTGTCCGTGTGAAGTTGCGTTGCTCTCTCGTTTGGCTGTTGTGTTGTTCCCAGGATGAGTTGGGGCAAAGCAACAGCGAGCGCCACAGTGCCATCAAACCAAACAAATCCCTTTTCAGAAACAAATGACAACCCACAGCCGACATGAACACACACAGAGTGACATGAAGAGACACAGCGAGAGTGAAGACTTGTACACGCAGACGGAGACACGTGTGTGTATTTTTGACTGGGCGTTGAAAGCCACGGTGCATGGCTGTCGGTCTCTGATCTTCCAAATATCTTCTTTTTTTTTCTCCCCCCGTGGGGCGCTCGCTTCCCCCGCTTCCTCTCTCGCTCATTGGTGTTCTCTGCCGCAGAGATGAAACATGAGAACATGATGGATGCTGTACAGAAAATGTCATGTTTTCCTTTTGATGGCCGATGGCCCTGTGGGCTAAAAGGGAAAAAGTGACTGAGCTCTCAGACGTGTCAGCAAGTCGGGGGCTGCAAACAGTTTAGGCTATTAAAAGGATGCACGGTGGCCATGTTGCGAGGGGGGGGGGTCATTTGTCTGGACCGTGTGACTAGCCCCCATGATGGCCACCCCTGCTGGCAACCAGGTGCTCTGACGAACATTTGGTGGGAGAATGAATGACCTGACAAGAGCGGGAGGTTTGAGAAATTAATCCCCTCTGGCGAATACGATAAGAGAGATTGGGTTGAAGGTGGTAAACACTTTGGAGGACTAGATGGATGGATGTGTTTGGAGGTACAGTACCCTTCCTCCCAGCTGCAGGAGGAAACCAAGGCAGACGTTGCTTGAGAGGTTTTACCTTTGTCTGCGGTCGCTGTTGAAAACTTTGTCGTCGAATTGACGACCAGATGATGTGAAAGCCATGGAGATCAAATTCACGTTCACTCCACGTTGATCTTACCAGTTTTCAGATGGGGAGAAATATTCATGATATGAAATAAATGTAATCACCAACATGCTAAATGAAGTAAATGTACTCTCCCTACTTGTCTCTCTTCCTCTCTTTCCCTTGTCTTACTTTACCTCTCCCTTTGCATGTCTCTCTCTCTCTCTCTCTCTCTCTCTCTCTCTCTCTCTCTCTCTCTCTCTCTCTCTCTCTCTCTCTCTCTCTCTCTCTCTCTCTCTCTCTCTCTCTCTCTCTCTCTCTCTCTCTCTCTCTCTCTCCAGGTGATGACTGGTACCTGTGTCGTCTGACTCTGAACATGCCCAGTCAGGCTGACCTGCGGTGGGCCATGTTCCCCTCCCCTTTCTTGGGCGCCGTGGGTCCGGATGCTGCACCAGGCTCGGTGGCCTATCGCCTCTCTGCCCGCCAGCGAGACGGGACACTTGGACACGCCCACTTTCTCCTACTGGATGGTAAGTGGCACTCTGGTCCCTGATTGGCTGGGGAGACCAAGGCTTTGCCATATTTTACCAAGTCTTTATAACTCAAGAGGCCGCTTGGGTCAGCAGAGCTTATTAAATCTTCCATTTCTTGCTGAAATGCTAACCTATCAAAAGGTAAAAGTGTTGGTTTCCTGTGTGAACAGGATGTCAAAGACTTTGTTTGGAGCTTTGAGTATTTCCTCTTCTCTGTTTTGTTCATTGTGCTTTCAAAACATGAGTTTAAATCAGGGCACTCTATAGGTGTGAGTGTGCATGTGTGTGTGTGTGTGTGTGTGTGTGTGTGTGTGTGTGTGTGTGTGTGTGTGTGTGTGTGTGTGTGTGTGTGTGTGTGTGTGTGTGTGTGTGTGCGCGTGCCATACTGATAGAGGTGCGTCATTTGGGTATTTTTCCCAGCAAAACGCTTGTGAAAATAAAAATCAATCGAACTTCATCAAAGATAGTGGTGTCCATGACCTTGAATTAGTATTCCCCGCTATTCCCTGCGTCTCCAAGCAGGAGCTCACAGACGAACTCGGAGAGGAAGCGTGTTCAGACGGCCGCTCTTATCAGTACATCTGGCAGATGGCCGTATCTTTGTTTACAGATGAAAGTGCACTATTGTTTACCGGGGAAAGCTTTAAATGTGTTTTGTAGGAAAATGCGTTTAATCCGTCATCATACAACAGTATGAGAATACAATGATTCGAATAAATTAATTCACACAAACTCACCTACACACACACACACAAACTCACCTACACACACAAACACACAAATAAACACAAACGTACATTCTGGCCCCATATCAAACTTGCCACGTGTTTGTTTTTTCAAAGGTTCTCTTTTTTGCTGTTTGCTTTCATCTGGAGTGCCTCCGTTGTTGCTCTTCAAAGCACTGACAAACCTGTTCTGTTTTTAAAAAAAAGCACTTTATGAATAAATATAAATTTGACTTGTTAAGTTTCAATTGCCATAATGGGGGAGGGGGGGTGGAAGTTAGTGCGTGTGTGTGTGCACACGTGAGTGTGTATATGTGTGTGTGCGGGGGGGGGGGGCACGTGTTAGCAAACGCATATAAACAGCATGGAGCTGCACTGCTAATCGCTCCCTTGGGCTCCGAAAGATCCTCCATTTAGGAATAATGGGAACCTCTCTGGAGAGAGGGAGCGAAAGGAAGGGAGAGGAGAGAGAGAAAGCAAGAGATGGAGGGGGAGAGATAGAGAGGGAAGGTTGGGTGGATGGATGCCTCGACTGGTGGCTGTGTTTTTTTGGGGAGAGGGGGTGAGGTGGAGGAGGAGGAGAAGGGAGAGCGCAGGAGGGATATTTTAAGTGCTAATTTCTAATGCTATCTTATAAACAGCCTCTGACTGCCCTTTGGCATAATGGGACTACGCGTGTCATGACAAATAATCCAATAATTTACAGGAATGTTTTTTTAATATCATGCCAATATGGAAATATATACATGTGTGAAGCCAGTTTAGGGACATTAATGAGATGTCTCCATTATTGGATATTAAATCCTTAGTTGGTGGCGAAAAAGCATCAGAGCTGCTGAATCAAATTGGTTTCATTGTGGTGTAGACTACTGAAACATATTTCACATTAGACACAAAATTTGACTCATAAATAGAGATGATCAGTTACTGACTGCCATGTTTGATCTTAAACATCAAACATTTCAGAGAAATATTAATTTCTCTCTAAGGATGGTCTCATAATTGGTTATGAGGTCTGGCTAGAGAGAAATCAAAAAGTCATTTATTTATGTATCCATTTGTTTACTTATTTAGTTTGTGTGTACACACACACATTCAGTTTTTCAATTTATTAGCATGAACAAATCACTTGGCTAGGTTTATTTTGGCCTTTTGAAGCTGCACACATGGAAGACCACCAGTCCCAATGAATGTGACGTTGTTTGTGCAATAAAAAGACCTTAAACGGCATACATTACAGTAAGAATATAGAAATGACAAAAATTAAATGTAATTGATTACTTCTTAATGCTTTTGATATTATGTGTCCTGAAGATGTCTGACGATTAGTTGATGAGCATGTTTAATCAGTATCATGATGGCTTTTGACAGATTTATATTTGTCCAGAACCAACTTGACCAGACAAGATGCAGCAAATGTCTCTGTAACCCTAGAATGAATTGGTATTGAATAAATGAGAGCTAATTAATTTCTATTTCAGGAAATTCAAAACAAGTTATATTGTGTGGGGTAGTTCTGAAGAAAGAGAGAAATGTTTGACAGGTTAGATGCAGCTGTAACTGGTCGAGAGCCCCGGGTTCCAACAGCTGCGGACCCCTCTTACACTTTCTGTCAATCTTTCTCCCTCTTTCATTAATCCCTCCATCCTCATCTCTCCTCTCTATCACACTCTCTCTCGATCTCATTCCTGTCTTCTGTCTGTTCCAGTGCCCAAAGGTGACTTATTGAAATGACCCCTCTCCCTCTGCAGATGGGATGTAAACACACACACACACACACACACACACACACACACACACACACACACACACACACACACACACACACACACACATCGGCTAGTAGAGGGCTTCTAAGCAGCCTTCCTCTTTACCCTACATATGCAAACAGGAACACACTGAGCTATCTGTCTGTCCATTTATCTATCTATCTATCTATCCATCCATCCATCCATCTATCGGCATCGTTCAGCTGACTCTGTCCCCCTCTCTGCAGGTGGAGAGGAGTGTTTCAAGGTGGACCGCAGTTCTGGGGAGATCAGGACCACGGGACGACCTCTGACACCCAGCAAAGAGTACCTGCTGCAGGTGCAGGCAGTGGATGGGCGCGGCCGGAAGGGCCCCCCAGCGACTGTGGCTATCTTGGCAGGATACCGCCCCCCACAGTTCACCAATGCCACCTACACGCTGGATGTGCCGGAGAACACGCCTGTGGGCCAAGCGTGAGTTATTACACACAGTGGGGGAATGCATAAAGACATGAATGATATTAATTGTAGTTTGTATTCGTTTTATTTGTGGGTCTGATTTGCTGTTCATGTGTGTGTGGGAACTGTATGTGTGTGTGTATATGTTTGCGTGGTGTGTGCATGTTTGACTGTCTGACTGTATCTGTTTGACTGTGTGTGTGTGTGTGTGTGTGTGTGTGTTGGTGTGCCGGTGTGTATGTCTATTTAAGAGTACATTTTTGTGTGTCTTTTTCAGTGTAAAGGTGATTATGTGCACGTGTACCTAGCTGTTCCACTCCCTCAGTCATGCTCATTGTGTTTGCATTATGTGTGTCTATGCTTGGCATACAGTGCATCCGGAAAGTATTCACACCCCTTCACTTTCCCCACATTTTGTTAAGTTACCGCCTTATTCCAAAATGGATTAAATTCCTTTTTTTTCTCATCAATGTACACACAATACCTCATAATGACAAAGCGGAAACGTTTTTGTAGAAATTTTTGCAAATTTATTAAAAATAAAAAACTGAAATATTGCATGTACATAAGTATTCACACCCTTTACTCAGTACTTGGTTGAGGCACCCTTGGCAGCAATTACAGCCTCAAGTTTTCTTGGGTATGAAGCTACAAGCTTGGCACACCTATATTTGGGGTATTTCTCCCATTCTTCTCTGCAGATCCTCGAGCCCTGTAAGGTTAGATGGGGAGTGCCGCCGCACAGCTATTTTCAGGTCTTTCCAGAGATGTTCAATGGGGTTCAAGTCTGGGCTCTGGCTGGGCCACTCAAGGACATTCACAGACTTGTCCCAAAGCCACTCCTTCGTTGTCTTGGCTGTGTGCTTAGGGTCATTGTCGTGTTGAAAGGTAAACCTTCGCCCCAGTCTGAGGTCCTGAGCGCTCTGGAGCAGGTTTTCATCAAGGATCTCTCTGTACTTTGCTCCATTCATCTTTCCCTCGATCCTGACTAGTCTCCCAGTTCCTGCCGCTGAAAAACATCCCCACAGCATGATGCTGCCACCACCATGCTTCACTGTAGAGATGGTATTAGCAAGGTGATGAGAGGTGCCTGGTTTCCTCCAGACGTGACGTTTGGCATTCAGGCCAAAGAGTTCAATCTTGGTTTCATCAGACCAGAGAATCTTGTTTCTCATGGTCTGAGAGTCCTTTAGGTGCTCTCTGGCAAACTCCAAGCGGGCTGTCATGTGCCTTGTACTGAGCAGAGGATTCCGTCTGGCCACTCTACCATAAAGGCCTGATTGGTGGAGTGCTTCAGAGATGGTTGTCCTTCTGGAAGGTTCTCTCATCTCCACAGAGGAACGCTGGAGCTCTGTCAGAGTGACCATGGGGTTCTTGGTCACCTCCCTGACCAAGGCCCTTCTCCCCGATTGCTCAGTTTGGCTGGGTGGCCAGCTCTAGGAAGAGTCCTGGTGGATCCAAACTTCTTCCATTTACGAATGATAGAGCCCACTGTGCTCTTCGGGACCTTCAAAGCTGTAGACATTTTTTTGTACCCTTCCCCAGATCTGTGCCTCGATACAATCCTGTCTCGAATGTCCACAGACAATTCCTTTCACTTCATGGCTTGGTTTCTGCTCTGATATGCACTGTCAACAGTGGGACCTTATATAGACAGGTGTGTGCCTTTCCAAATCATGTCCAATCAATTGAATTCTTAAAGGTGGACTCCAATCAAGATGTAGAAACATCTCAAGGATGATCAGTGGAAACAGGATGAACCTGTGCTCAATTTTGAGTGTCATAGCAAAGGGTGTGAATACTTATGTACATGCAATATTTCAGTTTTTTATCTTTAATAAATTTGCAAAAATTTCTACAAAACCTTTTTCACTTTGTCATTATGGGGTATTGTGTGCAGATTGATGAGAAAAAAAATGAATTTAATCCGTTTTGGAATAAGGCTGTAACATAACAAAATGTGGGGAAAGTGAAGGGGTATGAATACTTTCCGGATGCACTGTACATGAGACAAGAAGAGCAAAAGAGAGACTGTGTGTGCGTGTGCATGTGTGTGTGTGTGTGTGTGTGTGTGTGTGTGTGTGTGTGTGTGTGTGTGTGTGTGTGTGTGTGTCGGTAGGTGTATGGATGCATATGTAAGTTTGAACACGACAAACAGCTTGGCATCACATATAATGTGATGCATGAAAAAGAAGTCACCCTCCTTCCAAAAGGCAGAAGAATAGCAAGAGAGGGGTGAGAGGAAGGAGAGAGACAGATAGAGGGATGGGGGATGTTAGGGTGAGGGTAGGGGGGTTATCCAGATGCATGATTCTGGCCCTAGGCAGAGAATTTGAAAGTGTAGCAAATTCAAATATTTATTAAGAGCGAGGTCTGGATACACATGAAGGAGAGTGTGAGTGTGTGTGTGTGTGTGTGTGTGTGTGTGTGTGTGTGTGTGTGTGTGTGTGTGTGTGTGTGTGTGTGTGTGTGTGTGTGTGTGTGTGTGAACTGGCTCAAAGCACATTGTATTAATATCTAAGCATCTTTGCCCCCCCCCCCCCTCTGTGTGTATGTGTGCGTGTGTGTCATTTTTTTTTTCTTGCTTAATCGTTTTCATGTACTTATTTGTCTGCATATTTGTCTGTGTGCTCTTGTGTGTGTGTGTGTGTGAGAGAGCAAGAGAGTATTAAGGGGATGGTAGGTATTTGATAATTTCTTAATTTGGAAAAAAAAAGACTATTCTTGGAGGTTCAGACTCGGCAGCAGTGTGAGTCACTCTCTGTCCTAAGACAGTCATTGCAAACAGGATTGTAATTCATGGTTGGCTTCTTGTAATGGACAGGGTAAGAGTAAACATTTTAAAACTGTAAAATTATGTTGAAAAGGCTGAAAAGTCTTGTCTGCAAGAAGAGGCAACATTGTCTTTAATAGCTACCACTATAGCACTTATATAGGAAAATTGTTATTGGAAAAATGTGTGTTTCATAGGAAAAATTATTATTATTATTATTATTATATCATCATCATCATCATGTAGCAATAATAGTAACTTTCATACAAAGTACTTTGCAAAACATGGTTTATAAAGTGCAGGTTAAAGAAGAAACTGTAATAAAGTTGGCCACACATATGGAAAACAACAACAGAAGATTAAAATAATTCAAACACAAGGTAAAACACATGAGAAATCAGAAAAATACTTCAAACAAATAGAGATGGGGGATTTTCACTTTACTTACTTACCTGCATAGGGGCAGGATAGAAAAGACTTGTTACCTGTGACTACCATAGTGATAGACATGTAATTGAGGGACTTCCTGTTTCTGCAGCATTGCCCTTGTGCAGGCCATCTCCTTCCAGAGGAAGAGCCTCTCCTACATGCTGCTGGTAAACCCTGGGAACCTGTTCAGCATCAACCAGGAGAGCGGAGCCCTCAGCCTCACCAGGGCTGTGGACTACGAAAGTGGACACACACTCCACAGCCTGCAGGTCCGCACCTCCGAGCCCGACACAGGACTCAGTGGCGTGGTTGAGGTAGGTGCAGATATGTGTAAACTCAACTGTACATTGAATTACCATTGAAGTACCACTGATGTGCACCAGCGTTGTTTCGATACTGAAAGTTTGACTTCAGTGTTGACACCCAAGGGTGTACTGGGAAAGAAATTCAGCCCTGGACTTACCCGCTGGGAGCAGCCAGGGGTGGAGGTGTATAAACGACATACCAACAGTCAGTTACAGTTGGGGGTGTTAATGTAATTACAGGACATAGCCCACTAGATTTAGAACCCTAGTCCTTACTGGTACAGGTGATTCTGAACGTATTCAAAGGCTTTTGCATTGGAGAGTAGCATATGTCTATTCCAGGATATGCTTCAGTAGGCACTGACTTATATTGTAACACGCCATCAGCATGACTTAAATAGTAACAAGTAGCCTATCAGTGGGGTCATTTTGTAACCACAAGTTACAGCAGTTTTAACTGAACATGCCTAGCCTATAATTTAACATTCATTTTACCGCTTCAGTCTGCTGCTCTTAAATGTCGTTACTGGCTACTAGAGGATGCTGCACACACCATAGCTAGCTCGTAACTGATTTATGGACACGGAGGACAACAAATAACGTTACAGAGGTGAGGACATGCCGATAGCTAGCTAGCTACATAGTTAGCCTATTTTTACTAATGACACTTTTAGGATATGACTAATCCCTGGAATATAATCGCTATTTGCTGGTGCCCCACCTTTCCCATTGAACACTACCTTGCTCCACCTACATGCACAGCACAGGTGCGCCATGGGTCTGGATGGTTTGGTGCTTGTTTACATTTGGAAGCCTGTACCTCTGATACCTGCTTCTATTTTTTCAGCCCCTCCTTTGCTTTTAGACATTTTCATGTCCATAGCTTTCGTTGGCAACTAACTTGGTTCTGATTGGCCAGTGTGCCCAGTCACCTGAGCACGCTTTCATGCCCACCCCAGAATGACAGGCATACAGGGCCTATGTAGATTTTTTTTTTTTTGACGGTACACCGGCCCACCAGGAATTGTCCCGGTGTGTCCGATGACCAGTGACACCGATGACACCAGGTATCGATAGATATCTTGATTAATTATCAGTAGATAACACACTTGTTTGTTTATATAGCGCATTTCTCACAAGAAATGCATTGTGCGCCAGTGTGTGCCTCTATCTCTAAATTAATAGATTTTAAAGATGTGAGTACATGTGTGCGTTCATATATAAGAAAGTTATTAACACAAATATTGGTGGCTGGTGTGACAGGAAGATGCAGATGGCAGGAAGAGATGGAAACGGGTGATCCGCTGTTACGACTTTCTGCAAAAAATCCAGTTTTTGTGTTTAGTGGGGAGTGTTAAAAAATTACATTTGGTTTGACTGTATAAACCATGCTATTAATACAGGGTACATGTACAGTAAGTACTTCTTCAGTGACTACCAGTATATGTACTGGTATGTACCCAATACCTATCGTATGTAAGCTAGATAGAGGATGAATATATCTAGCCAACAATGGCCAGACTTCAGGTACTGTAGGTACAACAATATGTAGTATTAGCAGTTCCAAAAACACATATAGCCAAGTCAGTTTCATTACAGCGGCTTTATACTCAAAATACACAGCTAAATAAATATGTGATGTCAAAAATCAAAGCTGTCTGGTAACTATTTACTCACCCAAACCTCAGAGCTGAGATTTAAACTGGACCGCAGTAGGACCAAACACACACTCACATTGTCTCCTGGATTGCAAAAAAAAAAAAGAAAAAAGTAAATGCAGGAGATATGTTTTGGGATAATCTAAGAGTGAATATTACTGGTAAACCGTTTACACTAATCAGGACTTTTATTTTGACAGTCATGAAGTCGAGCTAGAGTGTCTGAGTGTAAGACGAGGAAGTTACATAATTAAATTACGTTGTAAGCAAGACAGAAGCATCACGTGCCACTTGGCTATGCAGACTCTTCCTTACATCCAGCAGTGGTTGGTCTTCGTTGTTCATAGCAGCCATTAAGAAGATTGTTTATGAATTAAGCTATACAGTTGCCTGCCCGGATGTGGGTATTTACCCCCTCGTTGTGGCCCTGTGTTTTCTTTGCGACTCTACATGACTCATCTATGGCATATAAGATGTGCTGTTTTGCCTCCCCACACCACCAAACCAATAAAGAAACAAAGAAGAAATGAAAGATGTCAGTATCCCTAACACAATTATTTTTATATATATATATATATATATATATATATATAAAGATATAGATAGATATATATAGATATATATATAGATATATATACAGATGTGGACTGTGAAGAGAGCAGAAACTTGCTGATGGAGATTTAGACTCACAGTAACCTCTGGAGACTACACCTCATATAGCTACATCTGTCCACATTAACACTCCCAGCCCCATCCCTCTCTCCTTCTTCACCTAGCTGTTTCTGTCTTTCTTTTTCTTTTTTTTCCCCCCGCCCACACACACACACACACGTACATACGTACCAATATTACAGAAATCCATTATCACCTTTTGTTGGTGTCCAGATGGCCAGGACCAACACAGCATGGCTGCTAAACTATCAGCATCATCCCTCCAGGCCCTTGGCTGCTAACTCACTCTAAAGGGCAGTGTGTGTGTGTGTGTGTGTGTGTGTGTGTGTGTGTGTGTGTGTGTGTGTGCGCGCACGCGCGTGCACATGCACATGAGGGATGCACCCAGTGTGTTATAAACCCTTGGTAGCAATGCTGCTGTGGTGATACTAATCTGCATACATTGTGAATAGTAGCTTCTGTAGCCTTTAGCTTCCTTCAACCTTTTACATGGTGCTAACATTAAACATGTGATTCAACTTTATTCCAGTTCCCATTTCATGTCTTTAGTTTTTTCCATATTCTCTTCAGGGAATAATGAGAAGTTTGTCATTGAGAAAGCATGCTCTTCTTTGTCCTTTTCTGCTTCAAATGCATATAATGGTGTATATTTTCACCTGGTAATGGCCTAGTTCAACTCTACCCTATAGTATCTATCTATCTATCTATCTATCTATCTATCTATCTATCTATCTATCTATCTATCTATCTATCTATCTATCTATCTATCTATCTATCTATCTATCTATCTATCTATCTATCTATCTATCTATCTATCTATCTATCTATCTATCTGTCTATCTGTCTATCTGTCTGTCTATCTGTCTGTCTGTCTGTCTGTCTGTCTGTCTAAGTGTATTCAAATCTCAGTAAAAGTGTTGTACTCTATAGGCACAAAAAAAAGGTACAAAAAAGAATACCTCTCCCTCTCTTTTCCCTAACACTCAACACATTTACTGGAGCAGCCATGCGTTCAAACCCATGAGCACCCCCACTCTTTTAGCCCTGTTGCTGATGTTGAGAAAGCTGAAGATGTTGCAGGTGCAGAAGCGGGTTATTTCTGTTCAGGTGTTTAATCAGCAGCCACCCTGTAATATAGGCTTCATGGGAATGGAAATGAGCTGTCAGGTTCAGCTCCAGTGAGTCTGAATCGAGAGTGAGTGGGGACAGTGGAGAGAGGCTGCAGAGCTCAGGGTTTGTTTGCAGTGTGTTTGTGTGTGTGTGTGTGTGTGTGTGTGTGCATCCATGTGTGTTGAAGAAGAGTCGATGAGTGAGAGGGAGAAGAATTGGATATTTCCTCTCCAGCCAAATGTGTCTGAATAATGTTTGCATGGCTTACATAGGAAAGCCTGTTTGCTATGAAGCCTTTATGAAAGTGAAGCGCCGTGTGCACCATTTGCCCCCGCTAACAAATTGTTAACAGGTCAGGAGTGTAACAGAGTTAACACCTGGTTTTCAAGTATTGGGGATGGAATTGTGTAAGCCATATTGTTATGATATGAGTTCATGAAAGTCTGGAAACTAATTTGCACAGCTTAAAAACAACAACAGTTAACATCAGTGTTTAAAAAGATATGATTGTTACATTTCACGTACTCCAAAATGGCTGAGAGGGTTATTGCATTGTGACATCATCCACAATAGCTCGCTGGAAAAAAGAAAAACGATGGAGGTGCATTCCCCGTGCCAATCCCGGACAATATGACCCCCTGTGGTCATATGTCCTCCCACCGACCCCGTATTGGCACGCCCACCGGAAGCGCTATTCCTCTTTCCATCTCCAACTAAATGAGATCGGTCGATGGCTGTTTCTCTCTCGCTGGGACCAAGAGTAAAACTGCAAATACGCAAGTAATCTAGTGATATACTGGTATATTAGATACTAACTTATAGTTAGCTTACCTTTTATCGCCAAGATGTTCGTTAATCCGGTCGATGTGGCCGGATTCTACGCTTGGTGCGGGTGTGTTAAACCGGCGACGCTCCAATGGGACCCCCATCCAGACTGTGTCTCCCATATCCCGCATGTTCACTACACGGGCTACTTGAGGGATGTAGACCGTAATGAGATCGACTGCAATTTCTGTAAAACCATCAGAGGATCGGGGCGCCAAAGGTGGGCTGCCCTGTACCGTCAAAGATGGGGACTTGCAGATCCCTTCGCACCTGCTAACGAGGCGGCTAGCATGGTGCTACCTAGCTATAGCCATGGGGCGGAGGCTAGCAACATCCCTCCAATGCTTCCTAGCTACAGTCACGGGACGGCGGCTAGCATTAGCATCCCTCCGGAGCCAGAGGCTATCCCACCATCCGGGATAGTTAGAGAGGACTGGATCAATGAGATCCTATCTCTCCCTGGTGAATCCGTGGCATGTTATTCGGCGGGTGCGGAACCCGAGGATTCACTGCCTGAGGAAGTAGACGATCAGGGCGTGGAAGACGACCAGCCAAGTTCGTCTCAACCAAACAAAGATGGCGACGCCATGCAACGTGGGTCCGAAACATTCCTCGCCAGTTTCCGCGATCTGTTCGCGCGAGCGGTCAAGTCTGCCGACATCGTTACCGAGCCGGGCAATCCTCAAGATCCGGTGGTAGCCGATTTTCCACGAATGGCAGAGAGGGTCAGGGACTCCACTCTACCACCTTATCCTCACATCGAACGAGCGTTTAAGCGGGCGGAGGCGGATCCGCTACTTAAATCGTCCTCAAAGTTCAGTCAGAAGGGGGTTGACGTCTTAGCAGTCGAGGTTAGGAACCTGAACTACAAAGACTGGAAAATTCCGCCACCAGAGAGGGACGTTTTATCGTTCAACCCTAACACCAAGGTGGGGTCTCGCGATACTCCCAAACACCCTTCGCAGTGGGGCCAACAGGTGGATCGTTACGCGTGTGATGCATGGCACGCCAGTACACGCGCAGCTGGACTCGTCTCAACGGCTGGGATGATAACGGCGTACATGCGCAAGCTCTGCAGCCTATCAAACGTCGAGCAAAGCAAAGCCGCCATCGCTACAGCAGGTATCGACGGGGCCGAGTTCGGTGACGTAGTGGCCAGCGAAGCAGGTTGTGAGTACATCTTGGAAATGGAACGCATAGCTGACTCCCTGGGATCGCTGCTGTATTCCATCGCTCTAGAGTGCGGTTCTAGCGCAGCTGCCTCCACCCTTTCGCGCAGACGTCTCTGGCTAGAGACAGCCGGGGTAAAAGAGGAATTCTGCAAGGAATGGATGGCCCACTCCTGCGCAGGGAACCAGGGCCTGTTTGGAACGACCCCGGACATTATCAGCAAATACAAGGCCGCCCAGGCCGAGCGCGAAACCTTGCACAAGGAGCTTCTCCCGATGATGAAGAACCCGCCTACCCCTAAGCCCGCGGTGGGCAAAGGGCAGGGGGACAAGCCTGCGCGCAAGCAGAAATGGAGAGAGACTTATCCAAAAAGAGGTGGTAAAGTGGGGCGCGGGCATGGACAGGGCTCACGTCCAAACTCCCAGTCTTCCACAGATCCAGCGGCCAAGGCGGCCAAGCCGGACAGCACAGACACTTCCAAGAAGGGAGCTGCCAAGTGACGTGTTTCGGCAGGATGTTACGACCCACACCAACAGACTGATTCCAGAGCCGTCTCCGGCGATATAGACGCTTGTTCAGGGGACACAGCGTGCGCAGGGCTAAACACTGCGCCTTTTATTTTGGTTTCTGATGCACAGTCTACTTGTTCTATTCCAAAGGTTGTGAATGTGAATAAAAGTTTTTATGTTGGTGATGATGGTGATTGCGTTTTAAAAGGTTTGAAACGCAAGTCTGATTGTCTGTCTGAATCTTTAGGTAAAGATGATGATAACAATGTAATAACATCCGTGCTGGAAATATTGGATAATAATGACATGAGCGCAAATGAGCCCCTGGGAGGGGACTATGATGCGACAATGTTTAGTCTCTCTGATGGGTCAAATGGTAATTTGGAAAGGTTCAAAACGCCAATTCCCCCATCTGGGTCTCCTTTACAAGGACGAAGCCCCCCCATGGATGCAGGGCATGGCGGGTGGGGCTTCCCCAGACCCTTTACGCGCAACTTACGCGCGCTACCTGAACAGCAAGGTACAGGAGGCAACGAGACCTCTGTCACGCATGTTACACAGGTGGAAGGAATTGGTCCCGTCGGCTTCTGTTTTGGATCAGATAGCCCACGGACACCAAATCCTTTTCGAGAACGGTATTGTACCCCCGTACTTGGGAATAGTGCATACGGAACCGGGGTTGGTGGCCGAAGCACAAATCCTAGACAACGAACTAACGGAGTTACTCTCGAAAGGGGCAATCACAGTGGTTCCACCCCTAGAAAGAGAAGACGGGTTTTACAGCCGTTACTTTCTGGTTCCGAAGAAGGATGGGGGCATGCGCCCAATCCTAGATTTGAAACCCTTCAACAAGTATGTAGAGAAGGTCAGTTTCAAAATGCTACGCACACCGGTTCTGCTGTCAATAGTGACACAGTCTGATTGGCTAACTTCGGTCGACCTAAAAGATGCTTTCTATCATTGTCCGATTGCGGAAAGACACAGAAAGCATCTTCGGTTCTGTTACCGGGGTCAGTGTTACCAGTACACATGCCTCCCGTTCGGATATCGCCTCTCTCCTCTGACATTCACAAGGTGTGTGAAAGCAGCGCTCGGAGTGTTGATGCGCAAAGGTATGCGCTTGGCATGGTTCCTAGACGACCTGTTGGTGTTGGCCCGGTCGCCGGAACAAGCAATACTCCATACTCAGGAGTTGATGGAATTCATGGAGTACATGGGTTTCACTATCAACATAAAGAAGAGCGCGCCATGGCCTTCGTGCCAGGCAACGTATCTGGGTCTGAGTTTGGATACGGTATCCATGCGCGCAACCCTTACGCAAGAGAGATGGCATTCCACCAGGACCACGTTAGCACATTTCGTCCCGGGGACATATGTCACTTATCGGATGATCAGGAGGCTGCTGGGCCTTCTGGCATCGGCTCACCAAGTTGTTCCTTTAGGTCTGTTGTTCATGAGGAGACTGCAATTGTGGTTCGCAGTTCACTTCTTGAAATACGGCAACGAACACCGGTACAACAACCATCTTATCCTGGTCCCGCGCGTGGTAGCGCAGGACCTAGACCACTGGAACAGAGCCTGCGTGGACATGTCTGGGGTCCCTATGGGCCCCAGGGGACCCGAGGTAACGATTTATACGGATGCGTCCCTCTCGGGTTGGGGGGCCATCCTTGGCTACAAAACAGCGCGAGGAGTGTGGCCGTCTGGGGAGAAGGTCCACATCAACGCGCGCGAGACGGAGACGATTTGGCTGGCTATCCAGCATTTCGCTCAGGATCTCGTAGGCCGTCACATACTGATAATGACAGACAGCATGACGGCCAAGGCCTACATCAACCGCCAAGGCGGTATGAAGTCCAAGCGTTGCAGAGAGTTGGCCATGCAAATTTGGATTTGGGTCAACAGCAACGCGCTATCAATCAGGGCGCTTCATGTTCCTGGGAAGGACAACAAAGCAGCGGACATCCTCTCGAGAGGCGGCCCGCATGCGGACAATTGGATCCTCAACCCAGCCATAGTGGCTATGATCTGGGAGAGGTTCGGGGTAGCTCAAGTGGATCTGTTCGCATCGAAACTCAATTACAAGTGCCCTCGTTGGTACTCGATGCTCCCGTCCGACCTAGCGCCGTTGGGGGTCAACGCGCTTGGACTAGATCCATGGCCCGAGGAGATGCTTTACGCATTCCCCCCGCGCAGGTGCCTCCTAGACCTGGTGGTCAAGTTCGAGCGCACAGGGGGTCGGTTAGTTCTCGTGGCCCCGTACGAACCGAGCACCCCGTGGTTTCCGCGAATAGTGCCCTGGATAGTAGGCGAGCGGTTCGACGTCCCGGAGTGGGGGGACGCGGTCACGCAAGCAGGAGGGCTGCTACGGGAGGGCCCCTGGATAGGAGGCTCCTGATTAGCGGCGTGGATGCTTACAAAGCCAGGCTCTTAGCTATGGGACTTAGTGCGCAAGTGATTCGTGTCATCTTAGCAGCACGTAAAGACTCCACGTATTCCAGGTACCAGGGGTACTGGAATCGATTTGACCAATTTTGCGCTGAACGCGACATGGACCCTTTGTCAGTAGGGATTGGCCCTATACTGACTTTTGTGGAGGTCTGTAGGAGTGATAGACTATGGTCTTTCTCCTCGGTCAAAGTCTGTGTATCGGCTCTCACGTTCTTCCGGGGGGAAGATCGAGGGTAGCACGGTTTTCACGCACCCGCTCATGACGCAGTACCTGTTGGGTGCTAAGAAGCTCTCAGCTAAGGAGCTTACGAGAGCTGAAACTTGGGATGCTTCCCTTGTTCTGCGCGCACTAGAGAAAGATCCCTTTGAACCCATGTCTACGGCAGACATGCGTTATGTCTCGGCTAAGCTGGCTGTGCTCTTGGCACTTACCACCGCAGCGAGGGGTTGTGAGCTCACTGCACTCACCATCAAGGGGATGGTTTTTTCTGGTAATCTGATGGTCATGCTCTTTACAGACCCCAGCTTCGTGCCCAAACCTGTGTCTGTCCTGACGCGTAGGGCCCCGGTGGTGATACACGCGTTTCATCCGTCACCGGTGACTAGGGATGAGAAACGCTTGCACCTCTCGTGTCCTGTACGGGCTTTACACATTTACATGCGGCGCACAGCAGATATTCGTAGGTCTGACAGGCTGCTGTTGACCTACAGAGTGAACAAACCAGGTTATGCCCTTTCCACCCAGAGGCTAGCACACTGGCTGGTGGATGGTATTACGGAGGCGTATACCAAAGCGGGTAAAACAGCTCCTAAGCTGAAGGCGCATTCTACCCGAGGGACTGCTACGTCGATAGCTGTGTTGTCAGGTATCGACTGGGAGGTCATCCGCCAGGCGGCGGTTTGGAGTGATGAGACCACTTTCTTACGGCATTATTACCGGCACGTTAAGGTGCGGTCGGTTGCTGACGCTGTTCTGGAGCAGGCCTCTTAGGATGCTCTCATCAGAACGCGTACCCCTTCCCACCAGGGGTTTAAAGGGTTCATTGGACGGCTAGGGAACGGAGGCACGAATCCTGTCGTTGTTCAATGCAATAACCCTCTCAGCCATTTTGGAGTACGTGAAATGTAACTTTGGGTTCGCGAAGCGAACCCTAGTTATATGAACAACGACAAAATGGCTGAGAATAGAGCCGTTCTCCTCCTACCCGGGCCACAGGTGTGGTGCTCATTTAGTTGGAGATGGTTTGACTTACAAAGAGGAATAGCGCTTCCGGTGGGCGTGCCAATACGGGGTCGGTGGGAGGACATATGACCACAGGGGGTCATATTGTCCGGGATGGGCATGGGGAATGCACCTCCATCGTTTTTCTTTTTTCCAGCGAGCTATTGTGGATGATGTCACAATGCAATAACCCTCTCAGCCATTTTGTCGTTGTTCATATAACTAGGGTTCGCTTCGCGAACCCAAAGTTGTCAGTAAGTATTTCAAAACATTGCTATTTGGTAAATGAAGTTCTCAGGCGCTACCTCTCCTTTAAGTAACTGCTGGGGAAAATGTGCTTGGGCCAGGCCTTCATATCCCTCACTAGAGGAGTTTTTGAATATGCAGCAGTAGAGGATTATGGTTGTACTGGCCAGTTGTCATTTGCCAACAGTAGGGAACTGTGGTGGTACTGGCCAGCTCCCAGACATAAATATTTGAGTGTAAATGCCGGGCATGAAAAAGATGAAACCTTTCCAAAAGTTCAAAAAATTTAATTAAATAGATATTGTCTGTTGAATCATGTTGCAGCCCCTGTCAGTAAAATTCAGTTTTCCTTGTGAGAGCAGCCATTGGTCCGGCTCTGTGTCTGGCTCCAGTTCCCTCTCTGGTACTGTGGGCTTGCCTTGTGAAACTGTTCCCAGTGAAAACTCTGCACAGGGGGTGGACGTCTTGGTTTGGCTAACTGTGTGCAAGACTGAATGAATTTTCAGATAAGCCTCTCTGCGTTAAGTTTGGCATGCACCAAAGCTAGCTCCCTACAGCCAACACACACACACAAACTATACATACATACACACATCAAATGCTCACATACTGTACACATACATGCACACACACTAACTGTACACTCAAAAATATGTACACATCAAACAAACAAACGGCACAGAGAAAAGAGACGAGGATATTTATCTACACTGACTTAGAGACATACAGCAACTGTCTGTCCAATATTCTTAGGACATGGCCCTTTGAACAGAAACATTCCTCTCTTTGTCTAGCTATTAATTCAATTCGAAAATGCTTGATTGTTAAGATTGTTCCAAGTCCACAGAAAGTACAAAATGAAATTGTTGAATACAAGAACAAACTGCAAATAGTATGACTCAAACAAGCCCATTTAAACGAAACCATTCAAGCATATGACAGATAAGTGCATGCTGGATAGAAAATAGTCAAAACCTCTTCATGACAGTTCAGTGAATCACATCTCTCTCTCTCTCTCTCTCTCTCTCTCTCTCTCTCTCTCTCTCTCTCTCTCTCTCTCTCTCTCTCTCTCTCTCTCTCTCTCTCTCTCTGTCTGTCTGTCTGTCTGTCTGTCTGTCTGTCTGTCTGTCTGTCTGTCTGTCTGTCTGTCTGTCTGTCTGTCTGTCTGTCTGTCTGTCTGTCTGTCTGTCTGTCTGTCTGTCTGTCTGTCTGTCTGTCTGTCTGTCTGTCTGTCTCTCTCTCTCTCTCTCCCCCCCCCTCCTTCCAGGTTGTGGTCCATATAACAGATGAGAATGACTGCACCCCCGAATTTCTCCATTCTATCTACAGCAGAGATAACATCCCAGAGAGCACCCCCTCAGGGACCTCACTGCTACAGGGTAACACACACACACACACACACACACACACACACAAATGCATATAAACACATGCACACACTCACACAAACATGTATACACACAAGCATCCCAGTGAGCGCACCCCCCCCCCCCAGGAATCTCACTGCTACAGGGTAACGCATACGCACATTACATACACATACACATTAAGGGCTCTATTTTTGTAGAACTGGATAGTAGAAATGCAGTACTCTGGTGCACTTGAGCATGTGCAATATATATATATATATTTTCTTTTTCTTTTTCCAATTTGGTGACCAGAGATGCAAACTCAACCCTGACACTTTGTGGCATAGTTGGATTAGGAAAGGAGGTTGGCTTAGGATGAATACATTATAAGCAGGTGGAGTTCGGGCGGGCTTCAACTTGGCCAGTCAAATCAACTCCTCTCATACCCTTTAAATGCGCTGTGGTGCAGCGTATTGTCATTTTTATAATGGATGAAGAATGAAACCCGTCAGAATGGCTCCGTATTACTCCTGGGTTAACTTGGAGGTATGACATTCAGCAATTGTATTCTATCCTTTTACCACTACCATTCTGTCCCTATAGATTGTGACAAAACAAAATGTATGCATTTAAAGCGACATGCAAAAAGATGATTATTAAACAGTCTGGCTTACAAAACTTTCAAATTGCCTTCAGTGTTCTTACGTCATGCACAAATGTACAGAGATTGACGACAGCCACAACAGTGTAGTCTATAATGACACGGGAGTGAATTTTCATGTCCTGATCCCATGACATGGTAAAACAATTCTCCCATCCCATTCCGCTCATGGGGCTGACAGTGAAATTGACGGATTATAGCCCACTTTAACCTAATTTCTCTATAGCCTGACCAAGTGTCAGGCCCTTGTAAAAACAGTTTGTGCTAGTGGTACATCCTGTCGGACCAGACCAGACATTTACTTTGCCAAGTTTGGATGAATTTTCCATACGTCGCATGCGCAAACTGTCTTTGATTCACACCAAATTCAGCAGCCACATATCCACATTTTTTTCTGATTAACTTATTCAAATTGTTGCATTCAGCTAGTTGTTACTATTGGCTTAATGATTTATTTCAGTGGGATGAAATGCATAGTCTAGCATGCATTAAAACACATTTGGATAGATGTTCCTATGCGTTCTTGCCTAGACTACTGCACGAAAATAACTTATTGCACCAGTATTTGCACTTAAAACACAACGCAGTCTGAGCCGGCAGAGGCACAATTTTAGGTCAAAATGGACTCCAAAACTGTGCTGCACCTGCAGATCTGCATTAACACTCCTCCAGTTGCGAAAGCCCACCCATTCTTACGGACCATGAAATTACCAAACAGGCACAGGCATGAAAAATTACACTTAGGGAAATTGTCACCAGCACGCAAACACAGTACTTGTGCATGGATATATTCACAGTCACGCATACACATACATATGCTGCAATACACACTTGTACAGACACATGTATACTCCCACTTTCATGTTTAAGGTATGCCTTCCGCCTTCCTATATGAGTGAATGACCAGCAAGTGATTAGGCTGATAGCTGTACTGGCTAAGCAGTGCTGCTTTTGCTTGATTACAGAAAGTGTCAGTGCTAGTTAGCTTGCATATGTGGCTAGAGTCACAGGGGCAGAACCAGGTATGCACACATCCAAAAAATATTATAAAGGTGCAAGACAAAAACGGCAAAACTGGAATGAAGGAGTAAGGTTCTCAAAAGCTAAACGTTCTCAATAAATTAGTTTTTGGGAAAAATTTAGTGTGCAGACCTTACTCCTTCATTAGAGTCACAGGGGCTTCAAACAGGTAAGCCCAACAGTCATATATTATTATTATTATTATTATTACTGTGGTTATTACTATTATCAGACAATACAGACAATACAGAAGATGAGAAATAGACATAAAATGAGGACAGCAAGCAGAGAGAAAGAGAGAGCGAGAGAATGACCATTACTGCCATTAGTTTCATTTCGTTCTCTGAAGCAAATGCACAGATTGACATGTACTTCATTTGTGTGTGTGTGTGTGTGTGTGTGTGTGTGTGTGTGTGTGTGTGTGTGTGCAGGGATATTAAAATTCCACTCTGTTGAATATGTAGCTTTTTTGCATTTCACCATGTCAAACAGACATGCTTGTCAGTTTTAGCCACACACAAAGCCTTTACAGCATATAAATTGTGTGTGTGTGTGTGTGTGTGTGTGTGTGTGTGTGTGTGTGTGTGTGTGTGTGTGTGTGTGTGTGTGTGTGTGTGTGTGTGTGGTTGTACAGTGTCTCATTTAGCTTCTGCATGGCAACAAGTGTGTTTCCTAGAGATGGCAAAAGAGAGAGAGAGAGAGCGAGAGAGAGATCAAAGAAAGCAATGAAGACAAAAATAACTGAGGGCATAAAAGCAGAAAGGGGATGGGGAAGGAAGGGAGATGAGAAGGGCAGAGAGGAGAGAAAGGGAAAAGGATGGAAAGGAGGATGAATAGAAACGATGGAACCTCATAACCTCTTTAGTTCCAGTTAACCCTGATGCATGTTTACATTACACACACACACACACACACACACACACACACACACACACACACACACACACACACACACACACACACTCATGGCCTGAAGCCTGAGTGTTTAGATTTAGGGTTCAACCCACCATTTGGAGGGGTGGAATTGTGGGGAGATAGAAAACATTGACAGATAGAGTGAGATAGACTGAGACAAAGAGAGACAGAATGATAGAGAGATAATGATAAGCGAGGAGGCAGACAAAGGGACAGGGAGGACAAGGCGAGATAAGGGGCAGAAGAGTGATGTGAGAGGGATATTGTTGTTTAATCTTAAGACCCGATGAGAGAAAAACAGATAGATGGAGAGAGGAAGTGAGAATTTAAAATTAAAGTACAGGACTTTTACATATAAACCAAGTGGCAACCTCCGGGGCTGAAACGTGGAAGTGCCTAAAACTGCAGTTCCTCAAATTGCCACTCGAGGCTGGCTCCAAAAGCGGGTCAAATCCCACAGACCCTCGTGTTTATAATGCTCAACTTTCCAGCAGAAATAAACACGTTTATAGCTTGGTACAAGCAAAAAAGGTCTTCGTCTCTATAGCTAATTTCCCCATTCATGATAACTGTATGGGGGGGTGCATTTTTATATAACTCACCCGTATGCTGAGGCTTATAGTTATGCATAATTAAGGGTGCGACCGCTTTGAGTAACAGGTGGGTCATGACCTGGTTGCAGTGCTTATCCATGGCGCTGTGTTCATTTAAATAGCTGTGAACTTGTTTTGTTTTTTTTGGTGTTGTCCGGTTGATAATCTTTCCATGTAAAAATTATTTTCTGTCAGTGAATCTCTTAGTTATACTAATATTATATAATCTCTTAGTTATACTAATAAGCAGCCATTTCGAGTTGGTCTTGTTGTCTTAGCGTGTAGCAACATTGAAATGAGCTGCAGTCAACCAGGAAATGCCAAAGCAGAACTCGTTAAACTTGTATCGTAGTTGATAATCAGAATTGGTTTTATTTGGCAAAGTATGTGTAGGGCCTACGCATGCAGGTCATTTGATTCACCGCACTCCATGTACTTACACAGAGTATATATACAGCTAAAACAAAGACAACAAGGGTAAACATAAACTACTATATGTACAGATGTAGACGTATATAAAAAGAATTGAGGCTAGCCAGCATGGAAAACTGAGAGGCAGAGATCTCTTTTAATCGCAACTCCCGTGCCCCATACACCGCACGACCCCGGGAGTGCTGTTTTATTTTACACACAGTCAGAACCAAACAGAACTGACGGGAAAGGAGGAGGCAAGAGGCAAGGATTTCATTTGAAAGTAACCTCCTGTGTCCCATACACCCCAGGAGTGCTCCTTTATTTTGCTCCTCCCCAGTGGTTGCCAAACAATGGCTTCCCCTAACGAGGTCACTGTTGAACACACCAGGCTTTTAGTTACGGTCCTACAGTCAGTCAGTCAGTAAAATGTTCGCCTACGCAGTCCGAGTCGAACCCCCAAAAAAACAATACAACTATAATCAAAACATGAACGCAACATTACTAAAACAATGATCTGAACATGAACGCTATAACAATCCCATAAACCCTTGCACTCCCCTAGCGCATAGTTGTCAATAGTCCAGCGACCACCCTTCCCAGTCGCTACATAGCCCCCACCTGAGGAGTCAGTTATCCTCGACGACCCCATCAGCCAAGGCATAGTTCCTCAAATATCCAGGGTGCCATCGCTGGTGAACAGGCCGTCTGGGGCTGACAGTAGGGGCAACTGGGGGAGAAGCACACTGATAGGTGCATGGGGTGCCCCTGTCGCCCCTGGCCCCAACAACAGGTGGCATTACCCCACTCTTCAGAGCTGTCGCGGTCGCTGCTCCACCTCCTCTGCCGATCTGGGGAGGGCTGCAGACTACCACATGTCTCCACCGATACATGTGGAGTCACTAGTGTTTTTTTTCACCTGACAGCGAGGAGTTTCGCCAGGGGGATGTAGCGCGTGGAAGGATCACGCTATTCCCCCCAGCCCCGTACAGGCGCCCCGACCAACCAGAGGAGGCACTAGTACAGCGACCACGACACGTACTCGCATCCGGCTTCCCACCCGCAGACATGGCCAATTGTGCCTGCAGGGATGCCTGACCAAGCCAGAGGTAACACAGGGATTCGAACCGGCGATCCCCATGTTGGTATGCAATGGAATAGACCGCTACGCTACCCGAACCAGCAATGACTACTTTGCCTGGGCTGAACTTGCGCTTGACAAAAGCATTCGCATGCCTTTGATTGGCTTGCCTTCAGAGCTTTCTACCAGAAAGCTTCCGGGCTTGGAAGCCACGGCGGAAAAACCTAAGAAGCCTCCAAGAAAAGTTTCGGGTGCCTCAGAGGAAAAGAAACTCGGCCTTCAATGGAAGGATTAAAGTTAAAAAAAAAGAAAAAAGAAAGCAATCGACGGCGAGGACAACCACGGATTACCACTGGTGTTGCTTTTACTTGTTGGAGAGCTGTGAAAGAAGAGAAGTAATTGCTCTCACTACTAGAGGGGGGAGACAACATTTCCACACTGCAGCCAAAGTGTCTATGCTGATTGGATGACGTCCAATGAAAGCCAGTGAGGTGGTGACACACAGGTGTGGTCCCAAAGATAATGCATTAAACAACCCATCATGCTTTGGGGCATGTAGCACTCGATAGATCGGCCTGACAGGTCACCTGTGCCAGGGTGACTGAACAAATACATTACACCAACCAACAAAGGAGGACCGAAAAACGTGCCCTATGACACCAGAGAGTTGGCATTACCCCAACAGTACACATCATCATCATCGGACACGATAGATGGAGCCTTGATGATGGGGTGCTGTGCTTTCTATGGCAGGTCCTGTATACATACGTGGTTTTATCCTCACTCTAAGGAAAGGTGGTTAATCTGAAGAAGAGAGCCCTTCTGTTTCTCTGGCTGGTGTGATGTGTGAAAAACCAATGATGAGTGTGTGTGTGTGTGTGTGTGTGTGTGTGTGTGTGTGTGTGTGTGTGTGTGTGTGTGTGTGTGTGTGTGTGTGTGTGTGTGTGTGTGTGTGTGTGTGTGTGTGTGTGTGTGTGTGTGAACCATCTGCTGTAGCTGTTGTTGACTTGGTGAAGATCAAACAGTCCAGCTTCAGCAAGGCTTTGCTCTTATTAGGCAGGCATCCAGGACGCACACACTGTTATCTACTCATATGTAGAAACATTCATGGGACACATATGCACACAGACAAATTTTCTACTAATATGCTCATACATAAACAGAGAGGCAAGCTCATGAAAATAAACATGCAAAACCACATGTACACACACACACACACATAAATATATACACACTTGCTCAGGAACAGGGTAATATATCAGCTCCAATTCATGCACATGCATGCACATAGAGTTGGGCAGAGCAAGTCCATTCAGGAAATTCTTGCTGACTGCTGATCGCTTGGCCTCAGCCGCCTATTAAACCATGTATTAACCAATCACAGTCGCTCCAGCTTAAGGGCAGGGTTTTTAACTTGTGCCTCTTACGCATGTCTATGCTGCTGATGTAATGCTGGAGTCCTGCTACCACCTCCAGCCCACCTGCCTCCTGTCTAGGTCTGTTCTCTGTACTGTACGAGGGACACAGCACAGCCATTTATCATCAAAGCTTTAAGTCACCATTCATTTCAGTGAAATAAAGTATATACTTCAAATGTGTGCGTTGCCCTGATTGAATAACATTTATACAGTAGGAAGCATTTAACACAGATATTCTTACACACACAATTTCAAACTTTGCTACACACATGCACACTAACCAAGTATATTCATTAGATATGAATTATTGAAATGATGATATGGGCTTTGGGGTGACGTTTTGTTTAGTGTTTTGAATCATTCAATAAAATAACTCATCAATTAATTAGTTATTGACCCAATTAATCCTGTCCCCTTCCCTCCCTCTGCCGTCCTCTTCGCTCCAGTTCTGGCAAGGGACTGTGACACCGGTCTGAATTCGGAGCTCTCCTACTTCATACACAGTCCTGACTTCGACATCACTTCCAGGGGTGTGGTCAGCCCCAGCCGTAGGCTGGACTACGAAAGGCCCAACCACATGTATGAGTTTGTGGTTGTAGCTGTGGATGCAGGAAACCTGCCCCGCACAGGCACCGCCTCCATCCGCATCCGCATGGCCAACAGCAACGACGAGGCCCCAGTCTTCTCCCAGAGCATGTAGGATCTATCAATCTATCTGTCTTTCTGTCAACTATCTATCTATCTATCTATCTATCTATCTATCTATCTATCTATCTATCTATCTATCTATCTATCTATCTATCTATCTATCTATCTATCTATCTATCTATCTATCTATCTATCTATCTATCTATCTATCTATCTATCTATCTATCTATCTATCATTTATGTCCATTTTCTCATATCAGTTTAAAAAATGTTTTATTGACATGAATGTTTTATCACCGTTATATCAGCAAGTGCAGTGATAAATAATGTAATGCATCAACATAAGAAAAAATCATAGGGTGGAAAAAAGCTCTCTATCTGTCGTTCTTTTTTTTCACTTTTCATTTAACTTCATTAAACAACTTAAGCTTTCTTCCCTTTTCACATCTCTCCCGTCTCGACTCTCACCTTCATCATGGTCACACCCACCCAGGGTGGTGACTTGCTAAAGCGTTTTTATAATTAGCATCTGTTTTTCACGATCTTCCACTGTCTGTTTTAACTCGTCTGCTTTCTCTCATTCGCACCTTTTTCATTCCTCATACTTCTCAGCCTCCTACCCTAACTTTACTTTTAGATAATATCTTTATCTTCTCCTCTCTTCATCCTCTTCTCCCTTGCACTTCTCTCATTTCCTCTCCTCTCTGGAATTATATCCTCTATTCCTCCATTCTCTCTTCTCCTCTCCTTGACTTTTCTCCTATTCGCCCCTCTTTCCCCTCTTCTCCATTCCTCCCCTCTCTGGTTCTGCTCTTCCGTCCCCTTTCCCATTTTTCTCATCTCATCTCATCTCATCTCATCTCATCTCATCTCATCTCATCTCATCTCATCTCTTCTTCTCTCCTGTCATCCCTCTGTTCTTTCTTTCTCCTTTCCTATTTCATTGAGTAACGGTCATGTTTTTGCCCCCTGTGGGGCGTCATTAGCATGTGGTTAAATGCCCTGCAGGGGCAAAACCACAGTTATGTCTATTTTTTGTCTCTGCTCTGGGGGCATTTGTTAGGTGGCATTTTGCAAAAATAGCCAAGAGCAGAGAAAACCATTTCAGGGCACACACACACACACATACACACACACACATACACACACACAATACTACACTTACATAAATGTACTCACAAATACGCACATACACACAGGCATACACCCACGAACAAGCACCATACTCAAAGTAGTGATTAAGAAGTAGTGGAGGGTGTGTGATGTAAGATAAAAAGCATTCTGTCTGGGAATCCATGACTGGAATGTGTAGGTGTGTTGTGTTGTGTAGAAATGTGGAGCTGACATATCTCCATCTGTTTCTGGAAATCTGTCATGGGGCATGAGAGGGAAAGCTTTCTCTGGTACGCTCATACTTTCTTTTCTCTCCCTCTCCCTCCCTCTGTTTATGTTGATAATAATTTAGTCAGTCATTTACTCATCACCTCATATTTCCTTTCCTTTCCTCTACTGTTGAGTTGATTGTTACCTTGTTGCCAATGTTTCTCTCTCTGTTACTTCTTCTCTCCCTATCTTCAACCCTCTCTCTGTCACTTTTACTGCTCCCCCCTCTCTCTTTCTCATTCTTTCTTCATTACTTAGTTATAAGACCTTCCTCAGCGAGGATGCTGGTCCAGAGACACTGGTGGCAATTGTCCATGCCAAGGACCCAGACGGAGACGGCGTCTCCTACGCCATCACCGGGGGCAACGAGGACAGCAACTTTCAGCTGGACAACCAGAAGGGTGAGTGAGGCGGAGGGAATAGGGGGTGGAATAGGAAAGAAAAGAGGAGAGGAAATGGGGGAGGGGGGGCACCTCAATTTATCTGACATCAAATTTACATACTAACACAAACTAACATACGTACACACAAAAAGGAATCATACGTAAACGGAAAGTTTTCCTTGTGAAAGTGTGTGTGGGGGGGCATGTGTGTATGCACATTTTTGTCTGCTCAATAGTCCTGTTTTCTTGTGCATCTCAAAGTTCTTGTGTATGTAGTTTACATCCCCTTCCTGGGGAGACTTCTCTCCCTCTCCCTGTCTCTCTCTCTCTCTCTTTCTCTCTCTCTTTCTCTCTCTCTCTCTCTCTCTCTCTCTCTCTCTCTCTCTCTCTCTCTCTCTCTCTCTCTCTCTCTCTCTCTCTCTCTCTCTCTCTCTCTGCAGCCCCCCCCACCATCCAGGTGTAGATTTTATCATGTTTTTAAGAACGTCTTTCTCTGTCTCTCTGTCTCTGTCTCTGTCCCTCTTTAACACACACACCCACACACACGTTTGTACATATACATCCATATGCACATACTCGTGTCGTGTGTACATACTCTATTTCTCTCTCTCTCTCTCTCTCTCTCTCTCTCTCTCTCTCTCTCTCTCTCTCTCTCTCTCTCTCTCTCTCTCTCTCTCTCTCTCTCTCTCTCTCTCACACACACACAAAACCAGATGGCCTATGGCTTGTTCAGCTGTTCTGCTTTGTTACTTCAAAGGCCTGAGCAGTATTTTCATGTTGATGTGCCCCCCCCCCCAACAGCCATGTCCCTATTCATGTTGCAACCAAAGCTCTTTATTTGTTTGTTTGTTTTCTGCATTGATGGGCTGTGGGGATGGATAAGTGGATGTTAGCAAGAAAAATGCTGCTGCGACATTTATTTTCATATTTTATACTTTAATCTGGAGCTTTCATACAAAGTCACTCACGCTAAAACCAACGGCAGAATTAGCTTCAATTCCTGCATCACTAACATAACACACATTAAGGAGGTCAAGGGTCAGAGCCATAGGAACCCTACTAGGAGAAATATCCCCATGTTCCCAGATTACATTGAGTGAAGAAGTAGTCATTTAAGAAGTCTATGGGTAAAGGTAGAAATTGTTTCAAATTCTTTATCACGCCTCATTTTCTGTTGGTTTGCTCAGCTGGATGAAGTCCAGTTTCACTCTGGATTACCATTGCCACCGGCGACACCATGCGACAGTTTAGCAAGTGGCTGGACCATTGGGCAGGATAAACCTCTTTCCTGATAGTTCAGTCGAGCAATTGCTACGCAAATTTTGAAGTCGCAAAAAAAGAAGAAAAAACCCCCCAGTAAAATATAAAACAAAAACAGCCAAATAAGGAAGCAACGAGGCAGGTATGCTCAAGATGGCATAGTTTTGGCATTGATGAAGAGATTATGCGATAATCTCATGGGATTAATTCTCAAATGGCAAGTAGTTCTTGTCAGCCATTCTACCTTTTCAGTTGGATATTTTTAATGGCGTAGTCCTGCGCATGAATGCGTTGTTTAATCATTTAAAATGAACTGATGGAAACGCACTTGGTTCGTATTTGAATTCTTCCGACTTTTTTTAGAGATTTGCTTAAAAACCGTTCACCGTTTGGATGGGAACATAGCTTCTGAAGGGTTGCATTAAGGCAGCATCAAACAACCACTTTCAAGCCCCCGAGCTCTGTTTCTGAGCCTCAGAGGACTTCAGAATAGCTGCAGAGTTTGTTTCTGCTGAAAGACAGTACATCAGCTGACATTTTGACCTTTTGACCATGTTCATCGGTGTGTCGTGTGAGGGAACATTCATCACCTAAAAGTGTGTAGAATTGAGGCTTTTTTACCAAAACACCAGAGTTAGGAGGGTTATTTGATAAATGTATTACAATTACAAATTATCTATTGAATATATATATTTGGTAACTTACTCTAAGTATCACAATAATAAAGTAATGCAATCTGGTTACTTTTGGATTACCTCAATGCCAAATATAAAAAAAGACAAAAGAAAAGATATCAATAACATGACTTTTTCTTAAGTGCAGTTTGTAAGACAACAAATCAATGTAACCTTAGGAAGGACAATGGGGGTAACCAAGCTTTTAAGCATCAAAACATCTAGCAAAAAGGCAAACAGGCAACGCTAACCATGGTGGCCTAGTGGTTAGCATTGTTGCCTCACAGCAAGAAGGTCCTGGGTTCGAACGCCAGGTCATCCCAGGTCCTTTCTGTGTGGAGTTTGCATGTTCTCCCCGTGTCTGCGTGGGTTTCCTCCGGGTGCTCTGGTTTCCCCTCACCGTCAAAAGACATGCATGTTAGGGTTAATACTGCTGCCTGTGCCCCTGACCAAGGCATGGAAAGAAGAACTGGAGTTGGTCCCGGGTGCTGCAGCTGTCCACCGCTTCTATACAATAGAGTGGGTTAAATGCAGAAGACAAATTTCATTGTAACCTGTACAATGATAAAATAAAGTGGCTTTCTTTCTTTCTATTTCAGTTTAATACATAGAAGAAAGGCACCCACAACCACCTTCTCTTTTAGGCCTGCAACATTAATTAAGAGTATCCACAGTGTTTTCTTAATCAAGAAAATGAACTGTCAAAAAGTACATCATAAAAGAAATGTAGGCAGTAGGCCTGTGGATTAAAGATTAAAGTATAGGCTATGCCTATACGTGTCCCACATTGTCCCACACAAACACACTGTTTGTCCCACATCTGGTTTGTTGGCATCTGGTCATCCTACATGCAAGCCAGAGTAAAAGAAGGCGCCACAGAGACAAATCTGGACAGCCTGTCAGTAGGGTTGCCTCCTTTAGCTCAGAAAAATAAGAGGCACTTAACCCCATCCCATCTTGGCTCCCACCACCACCTACCCAGGCCCCATGACCCCCACCTCAATGGAAAAGGTTGCTCTTTTTTTTCTAAGAAATAATTTCCCTGATTCTATGGATGCACACACAGTGTGGTATTAGTTCAGAGTGTGGCAGGCTTGAAAGGTTCATGTAAAGGGAAATATACAGTAGGCTAGACAACTGCCTACAGTAAGTAGACTTGTCAGAGTAATATGTCTCTAAGATAACAGACACGTAACTACATAATGTTTCAGTTAAGGGCTTTATTGGCAAACAATAGCAACACAAAATAAATTCAATGAATCTCACAGTGTACTATTGTAGAAATGTACAATGTACTGTCTTTTTATTTCTTAACAATGTTATTTGATTTAATAATAAATGTACAATTTAGGACTTTGGCCATGTGCCCCTGGTACCCCAGAGAAAGTGCTCTGGTAAATCACCACAATTCTTAGGAGACCGGAGAAGGGAGAAATACACAGGCAGTGCCTCCATATTTCTCCCCTCTCCATTGTGGGAATACGGAAAAAACACCCTCCATATTGGCTCAGCAAGGAACGCATCATTTCCTTCTAAAATACAGGGTGATTTAAGGGATGGATGGCATTATAAACAAGCACGAGACCGTCCAGACCCACGACATACCTGGCAAGTATGAAGTCGATCGGATGAACGGTTGCCGAGAAAATCAAAGGACAGCCTGATAGACAGACGGACAGAGAATCCTTCCATTTTAGTCAGATTAGTTATTCCGAGGAATTCTGAAATGTATATAGTTAATACTGTATCAAAGTTAATACTGTATCAAAGACTAACAGGCGGGCATAGTTAATACTGTATCAAAGTTAATACTGTACTATAGTTAATACTGTATCAAAGACTAACAAGTGGACATCCCTCTCAGGTCGTCCATGAGTGAGGGACCACAATTTGCGATGCATGGCCCACAGCGGCAGTTGTGCAGCACCGTGGGAAAAACATTTATTTTTATATTATTTTTAAAATGTAATCCTGAAAAATAATCGCCATTTGTAAAAAGTGTATCTATAGGTAATCTAATTGCATCTTTTTTTCCCCTGTAACTGTATTGGAATACAGTTACTTTTTTTTTGGTATCCTGATTATGTCCCGTTACTGTATTGTGTTATTCCCAAAGCCTGCAAAAGACAGAGTGAGAGGAGCATTATGGAGCACCATGCATAATTTTGTATAACAATTTAACAGCTAGCCCAACACTCAATCAGTTTTCCTTTTTAGGTGCAGTCTTTTGATAGGGGCTGAAAATGGGCTGAAAACTATTGTTTTGTGGTTCAGTAGTTCTCCAGTTTAACCTTTTTTACCGAATTTTAAAAGGAATTGATGAAATTGCATTTTGTTGGGTTTTTCAAGAAACCTCTGACTGATTGTATATTCCTGTCAGTTACGGTGCAGATACACAACGCAGCAAAATTTGTGCAAATATCATGGATCAGAAGCCAATTTAGTGGTTTCATGTAATGTACCAATGTCCTTACACGAAAAGTCGTCTCCCAGCTTGAGATCTCTGTTTGGGTCAAAGATATAACTAGCCCAATAGCAGTTACCACAGTCTGTCTACACTCAAATGTAAACGTGTCAGCGTAGGTAAAGATGAAAACAGATATGACGGTTAAAAACAGAAATTTTAAAATCTGAATTTTCCCAACTCATCCGTCACAGTGACAGATCATTATTCATTTTAGAGCAACCCGTGAACCTCACACACCATCCAGAGTGTCATGACCTTCTTAATTTCTCTTCTTGTGCCAACACAAATAGAATTGGTGCACACAGATATTTGGACACAGGTGCACCTCATTTACCATCTGGGCCATTTCAGATTCTCCCTGCCACCCAGCCAACACAAAACAAACTACTATTGGACACTAACTTCAGGGTCTCACTCATTGCCCACCAACAGCACAAGGATAAATGCAGCTCATCCTATGCTGGATGATCCATCACACATACCGCACCCTGCCTTTGAATGGCTGGCATCTGATAGGCCCCACTGCTTACCTAGGGTAGAAAACTGTAAGATGGAGGGCCGCCTTGGTCTCTGATGCCATCAGGGATCTTAAAGCATTTGCCTCCCTCTCTCCCCCGGACTGGTGCTGATATGATGGACTTCTCCGCACCCCCCTTTTCTTTTTTGTCCACCTTGCTGAGCTGTCAATCACCCGCACTGATGTTATTTCATGTGTTGTTTTCCATGTATGTGTCTAAAGTATGTTTTGGTGTCTATCAGTATCCAAATAGATGAAGAAAATATACTGAAATGAACTGAACTCTGCTTACCAAACCAATATAAAGTAATTATAGACAACATTTTTTGTATACTCTTTCTTTGCTCTGTGGCTTCCTGTCGCCGCTGCTTTCAGGGATCATCAAGCTGCGACAAAGTCCCCCACCCAAGCTGCGGGGCCCCCAGTATGTCCTGAACATCACGGCTACAGACGACAACATATCGGGGGGACCCTACCCTCTCAGCAGCTCCGCCCAGGTTATTGTGGGAATCAATGACATCAACAACAACAAACCAGTCTTTCAGGAGGTGATGGCTTCTGTGTATGTGTGTTCGTGCATGTGTTTGGGAATGTGTGTGCATATGTGTATTTTTTGTGTTAATTCAGGTGTGTGTGTGTGTGTGTGTGCGCGCATGCGCGCATATGTCCGTGCATGTGTGTGGGTGTGCTTGCGCATGAGTGAGTGCATGTAACAATCATGACAACAAGTTTGACCCAGAGTCCATATTCACTGCTCCACCTGCTGTCTCTCCTCCTAGTGTCAGAACTACAGCCAGAACTCGGGGGTTTTGGAGAACCAGCCTCCAGGGACTTTCGTTTTGCAAGCCCATGCCTTTGATGCAGATATAGGGGTCAACGGAGAGGTCAAATACGGCATCATGCACCGTGATGGGGCATCATCTGGCTTTGACATTGATCCTGACACAGGTAGGTCAAACCGCAACACTGCTTGTCCCTGCTGGTTATGAAAAAAAATAAGCTACAGAGTCACAATATGGCAAGGAGATAATACAGTGACTGAAGATAGTGCTGAAACTTGTGAAATTTATTGAACGACACAATTCTTACAAAGCTGGACTTTGAAGTATTGAATCTATTTCAGGTGAGCTCAGTTCAGGTGAAGTCAAAAGCCATTAGATAAATGGTTTAACAGTGAGCTGCAAGTCTTCCTGCTCACCTCACACAGTCCCTTCATAGAGTCTCCGCTCTCCTCATTTCCCTTGCCTGCTTAAAGTTTACATATTTAAGAATCAGATCTCAAAATTTGATTTCATGTCCAATATAACAGTGCCCATTGTAGTAGAGCAGAACAATGTTGGAAAAAATCAACTATGTGATATAGATATATATACACTACCGTTCAAAAGTTTGGGATCACCCAAACAATTTTGTGTTTTCCATGAAAAGTCACACTTATTCACCACCATATGTTGTGAAATGAATAGAAAATAGAGTCAAGACATTGACAAGGTTAGAAATAATGATTTGTATTTGAAATAAGATTTTTTTTACATCAAACTTTGCTTTCGTCAAAGAATCCTCCATTTGCAGCAATTACAGCATTGCAGACCTTTGGCATTCTAGCTGTTAATTTGTTGAGGTAATCTGGAGAAATTGCACCCCACGCTTCCAGAAGCAGCTCCCACAAGTTGGATTGGTTGGATGGGCACTTCTTTGAGCAGATTGAGTTTCTGGAGCATCACATTTGTGGGGTCAATTAAACGCTCAAAATGGCCAGAAAAAGAGAACTTTCATCTGAAACTCGACAGTCTATTCTTGTTCTTAGAAATGAAGGCTATTCCATGCGAGAAATTGCTAAGAAATTGAAGATTTCCTACACCGGTGTGTACTACTCCCTTCAGAGGACAGCACAAACAGGCTCTAACCAGAGTAGAAAAAGAAGTGGGAGGCCGCGTTGCACAACTGAGCAAGAAGATAAGTACATTAGAGTCTCTAGTTTGAGAAACAGACGCCTCACAGGTCCCCAACTGGCATCTTCATTAAATAGTACCTGTTAGAGCCTGTTTGTGCTGTCCTCTGAGGGGAGTAGTACACACCGGTGTAGGAAATCTTCAATTTCTTAGCAATTTCTCGCATGGAATAGCCTTCATTTCTAAGAACAAGAATAGACTGTCGAGTTTCAGAGGAAAGTTCTCTTTTTCTGGCCATTTTGAGCGTTTAATTGACCCCACAAATGTGATGCTCCAGAAACTCAATCTGCTCAAAGAAGTGCCCATCCAACCAATCCAACTTGTGGGAGCTGCTTCTGGAAGCGTGGGGTGCAATTTCTCCAGATTACCTCAACAAATTAACAGCTAGAATGCCAAAGGTCTGCAATGCTGTAATTGCTGCAAATGGAGGATTCTTTGACGAAAGCAAAGTTTGATGTAAAAAAAATCTTATTTCAAATACAAATCATTATTTCTAACCTTGTCAATGTCTTGACTCTATTTTCTATTCATTTCACAACATATGGTGGTGAATAAGTGTGACTTTTCATGGAAAACACGAAATTGTTTGGGTGATCCCAAACTTTTGAACGGTAGTGTATATATATATATATATAGTATATCTTCTTTAAATGAAACAACAGTAGGAAAAGTGCTCAACAAACAAGGAGCAAAATAATCCAGTGATTCAAGTAATTCTTTAATTGACAGTACAAGCCTTTTTCATGCCATAAGCAATCACCAGATGTCAATAAAGCTACACAGGAAAGAACATAACATATTAACTGCCTCGTAATGCACATCATGTGCACAACGTCCAATAGGGAAGGGGGTAGTTCCTGCATTCAAAAATACCATTGAGCGAATCCATCTTCAATGAAGCGCCGCCCCCTTACCAAGAAGCATTACAAAAGAGCAGCTACAATTTTAAGCTCAAGTACAACCCACCATTAAATACTGACTGCCAGAAAATCAACAAACATAGCAGAAGACAAAACATCACCTGGTACAACGCACCCTACAGTGATACCGTGGCCACAAACATCGGTAAGCAGTTTTTTTAACTTTTCGATAAGTGCTTCACCCCGGACCACCAATTGAGAAAGATATTCAGTAAGAACACCATTTAAATTAGTTACAGCTGCATGCCTGACATTCAACAAATATCATCCCACAACACAAGAATCATGAACAGATCAGTGACACTTTCATCACAAACGGACACCCCCAACTGCAACTGCCATGTGAATGACTCATGCCCCCTCAAAAGAAAATGCGAGATGAATAAAAATTTCAAAAAATAATACACAGACAACATCAGGAGAAAAAGAGAAAAGACAAATATTTGTTTATTATTATTATTATTATTATTTGTATTTTTATGCATTTTTATTTATTTATTTGTTTGGTTTTTTTTTTTTAGGGGACTGTGTTGTTGGGAGGGAGGGGCATGTGATGGGGGGGGGACTGTTATATGCCCCCTCTGTTCTTGTTTGTTATATTTTGTCTTTAAAAATCCAATAAAAAAACTTACAAAAAGAAAGGAAAATGCGAGACAAAAGGAGTTATATACCAAGCTACGGTGACGAGAAATGACAACGGCAAAATTGAGACATACTACGTCGAACTAACAGAGGGAACATTCAACGAGACGTTTAATGCACACATGTAGCTTCAGAAACAACCGTTTAAAGAATGTAACATCTTTAAAGCTGTTATATTTGGTCATTGGCGGACAGAAACATTAATTATTCAACTGCCTGGGAAATCCTCTCAAAAAATAAAGCATATTCAACCAGTGGTAAAATGTGCAATCTATGTCTAACTGAAAAATATTTTATCATTTGCAAACCAGAAATGTCCACATTGAATAACAGGAATGAATTGGCCAGCAGTTGCAGACATAGATATAAGCATCTATTTTGTAATTATAAGTAGACAATGCCAATGGACAAATACCATTAACCTTGTAATGCAACCTCCCCCCCACTGAATGGTTAGCGATCACATGTTTTTGAATTTTTGAATGTAGGCACCTCCCCCCCCCCCATGCACGTGATGTGCATGGCGAGGCAGTTAATATGTTGTGTTCTTTCCTGTGTAGCTTTATTGACCGCTGATGATTGCTTATGGCTTGTACTGTCAATTTAAGAATTACTTGAATCACTGGATTATATATATATACATATATTTTATGATAATTATAATAGTAAAGGATAAAAAGTAGTTTCATAATTTCTCCTGATATGTTATGCTTTTAACTGTCGAAGCATTTAGACAGAATTTATTACTCTAGCAATGATTACGGTGATTTGTGATGGGTAAATAAGGCCATTAAGTCAGACTAAATAATATCATTTGTCAGATGTGCTAGACTATCTTCTTTCAAGAGAAATCACAGAAAAGTGGACATGGCAAAATTTCATTTTCTATCCCAGCTGTAAGGGCTTTAGCCTAAAATGATTGATTGGGCCAGTTTGCCTTAGACTGCATCCTTTACAGTGTGACTTTTGCATGTGTGTATTGCGATATCGATTCTTAAGCGATAAATTGTCCAGCCCTACATAATAGCAATAATGTGCAAACTGTACCCCCCACCTCTCTTGCCAGGTGTCATCACAACCACTGTGAGCTTTGACCGGGAGCGTCAGAGAGAGTACACCCTGTCAGTGACGGCCACAGACCAAGCCCAGGAGCCCCTCATTGGTATCTGCCAGATTACTGTCTTCATCGCTGACCAGAATGACAATGACCCCAAGTTTGAGAATAGCCGCTACCAGTGTGAGTGTCAGCTCTACACTTGCGCTTCCATATTTTATTCATCCTTGTAGGGAAATTATCTTTCCTCTATCCCCCGCCCCCCCTTCTAACCCTGCACTCACACCGGCAGCGACTTTATCGCTGTATGTCGCCAAGTCTCTGTGTCGCTGTCGCCTAGCTGTCGCTTGCAGCCAGCTAGCTGGCATTGCTAACGTAGTTTTGGGCAAGTAAGCTACAAATGTATTGACAGGAGATGCATCAGTTTTCTAAAAAAAAAATGTGTATACTAATAAATTTATAAATATATATTACTCACTGCAACACTCACCAATGCAGAAAAGGTACCGAAGGCGTTCACAGTCGTGTACAGGTGTGTTGTGTTGTGGGCTGCCTGGTTTGTGTTTTTGCCCTATCAGGTCCAAATGAACGACAGTGCTGATTGAAGTCCAGGATAAAATAGCCACACACACAGTTATTAGGGCTACATCTCACGCCATCTCGGCAACATATGCTGTAAAATCCATTATTGGGTGATAAATCTGACCAGTCTGACAAGTTTTAAACCCCAGTGGAAACTATCTAACTAAAAAAAAAAACAACCACACACGTGCACACATGTTCATACAATATTGATTGGTAGCCCATTCTCTGCACTTTCAAATCTGTCTTTCATCATAAATTTTTTTAATCAAAAATCAAGTCACACACCGATGCATGTATTTCCAATTAAAACATTTTAGGCGATCCAACATATGGTTGAACAGGTTCACGTTAAGCATATCGTGACAGGAAAACCAGCAACAGCTGCAATCAGTTCCTCCCCCATGTTGGCTATGAGAACTAAAATGCTAATATAGGAACTAAAGTTTAAGAATACATTGCACACCCAAAGGATATAAGAGGAACACATCTGCCCTCTTATTGGCCGTTGCTTATCTCTGTCACTGCTCATTTGCATTAAGTTGGACATTGCTCAACTTTTTTTTTTTTCGCTAAGTCGCAGAGATTTTGATGGCAGGTGACTCGCCGCACCATGTTGCTCAGTGTAGCCCAGAGACCATTGGAAATGAATGACTTCCAGCAGCTGCTTTGTCTCTTGTTGTCGCTACCGGTGTGAGCACAGGGTACGAGGTGACCTCTGACCTCTGACTTCACACCAGGGCTGTTGTGCAAGACCACTGGTAGGGCAGATACTTCTGTAGCAGAGACCCTGAACATGGTGTTTTCCATTCTTAAATTATAATCTGGTTCTCTCTTCTCTTTCAACCCTGTTACATAAAGAAGCCAGCTTTGGTGCAGTTTTAGTTCTGTTACAACCGAAAGTTGTCAATCCTAAAAGCTGTTGTGTCTGTTTTGGAGAAAAAAAATGTTTTCCGCTATTCATCTATCAATAATTCAAAAATACAGCTGATTCTGTGCTTCAAAGTAGAACAGTTTTGCAAGTAAAGTTGTTAAACTGGTAGTCTCGAACTTTTTCATGTAAACGGAAATGTGCATTTCATTACTATCTATCAATGACTATGGAAAACAATAATGATTCAGCTCTTAATTCCTCAAAGCCTTTGCTTCTGAGTGTTTGCATTGTAAAAAAAGCAGTGTGGGTTCAACCCTTCCTGTGAAAACCTATCCAGCTGTGCATATGAACCATGATAGGAACTGATACGTTTTACTTCAGTCAGCAGTAGTTGGTCTACCAGGGAGGATAAGGTGGAACTTCCTCTCTGGTGGACCAACCAGAGAGAAGCATCAAAGATAGTCAACTAATGAAAGATAGAAATCTAACAGAGATAGAAAATATTCAACATTGCCACTTTGAGATGGCTTCTGTTTCTGATGTGCATCATTTTGATGTCAAGAACCTTTTGCTGAGCGTCCGGGTGGCGTAGTGGTCTATTCCGTTGCCTCCCAACATGGGGATCGCTGGTTCAAATCCCTGTGTTACCTCTGGCTTGGTTAGGCATCCCTACAGACACAACTGGCTGTGTCTGCGGGTGGGAAGCCAGATGTGGGTATGTGGTCTGGTTGCTGCACTTGTGCTTCCTCTCGTCAGTTGGGGCACCTGTTCGGGGGGGAGGGGGAATAGCATGATCCTCCCACGCACTACACCCCCTGGCAAAACTCCTCACCCTCAGGAAAAGAAGCGGCTGGCGACTCCACATGTATCGGAGGAGGCATGTGGTAGTCTGCAGCCCTCCTGGGATCGGCAGAGGGGGTGGAGCAGTGACCAGGATGGCTCAGAAGAGTCGGGTAATTGCCCAAGTACAATTGGGGAGAAAATCCAAAAAAAAAGAAGAACCTTTTGTTAGAGTATCTACTACTACTATTACTTTCGGCTGCTCCCGTTAGGGGTTGCCAGAGTGGATCATCCGTTTCCATTTCTTCCTGTCTTCTGCATCTTCCTCTGTCACACCAGCCACCTGTATGTCCCCCCTCACCACATCCATAAACCTCCTCTTTGACCTTCCTGTTTTCCTCTTCTCTGGCAGCTCCATATTCAGCATCCTTCTCCCAATATACCCAGCATCTCTCCTCCACACATGTCCAAGCCATCTCAATCTTGCCTCTCTTGCTTTGTCTCCAAACCGTCCAACTTGAGCGGTCCCTCCAATATAATCATTCCTAATCCTGTCCTTCTTCATCACTCCCAACGAAAATCTTAGCATCTTCAACTCTGCCACCTCCAGCTCCGCCTCCTGTCTTTTCGTCAGTGCCACTGTCTCCAAACCATATAACATTTCTGATCTCAACCATCTTGTAAACCTTCCGTTTAACTCTTGCTGGTACCCTTCTGTCGCAAATCACTCCTGACACTCTTCTCCACCCACTCCACCCTGCCTGCACTCTCTTCTTCACCTCTCTTCTGCACTCCCCGTTACTTTGAACAGTTGACCCCAAGTATTTAAACTCATATGCCTTCGTCATTTCTATTCCTTGAATCCTGACCATTCCACTGTCCTCCCTCTCATTCACGTATAGGTATTCCGTCTTGCGCCTACTTACTTTAATTCCTCTTCTCTCCAGTGCATACCTCCACCTCTCCAGGCTCTCCTCATCCTGCTCCCTACTCTTGCTACAGATCACAATGTCATCCGCAAACATCATAAACCACGGAGACTCCTGCCTGATCTCGTCCGTCAATCTGTCCATCACCATTGCAAACAAGAAAGAGCTCAGAGCCAATCCTTGATGTAATCCCACCTCCACCTTGAACCCATCTGTCATTCCAACCGCACACCTCACCATTGTCACACTTCCTACATACTTCTCTGCAACTCCTGACTTCCTCATACTGTACCACACCTCCTCTCTTGGTACCCTGTCATATGCTGTCTCTAAATCTACAAAGACACAGTGTAACTCCTTCTGGCCTTCTCTATACTTCTCCATTAACACTCTCAAAGCAAACATCGCACTTTTTGTTAGACTATATGACAATATTTTTCAGTGATTTCTCATTTTGTAGCAAGACTCCCCAGTATTTAAACTGTCCTTTTTCTGTCGTGTCGCTCAAGGCATCTCTGTTTCGTCCATTCACAGCATGGGGCAAAATTCACTGTACCCTTGGACATTAACCTGAACCCAAACCCCGGGATTTAGAGTAGACAAGAACCAGTACACTGCTGCACACACACTAGTATCACCACAGATGCTGATGAGTTAAACGACAGCAGCTATCTTCAGAATTTAACCGTGGTTTCTTGTAGTAATAGTATTTGGCCAAACTCAAGTAGGATTCACGATGTATGGAATATAGTGATTTTTTTTGTGCCATTTTGTTAGATTTTTTTTTTGTGGTTTAACAGTTCTGAAGATTAAACAACTATTTTAAGTGATTTGGTAATGAGTCAAACTGCTTAGTATTCCTTTATTTACTAAGTTAACAGAGTTTTGATTATTTTAACTTGCCCCAGTCCAACATTTGCAGTTTAATCTACCATAAACTTCATCCTCTGAAGGGAGCAGGTGACGTTTTAAAGACCTTCCTCAGATAAGGAAAAAGCAAGTCATGATTTGTCATCATTGTTACCGGTGGTTCTATGTCCTCCCAATCCTGGAAAACTCTCAAACATGATGAAACACTCTCCGCCTTCCTCCCGACGACTCTCGTGGGCCCATGTTTGTTTACCATGTGTGCAAATATGTGTTTTGATATGCTTCTTGTCAGAAGTTCTTTTCATCAGATTAGGGAAATACGCACGGTGGCTCATTAAGTATTTAACAGGCAGATTGAAATGTTTCTGGGACATGCATTCAATTATTGGGTGTGTGTGTGTGTGTGTGTGTGTGTGTGTGTGTGTGTGTGTGTGTGTGTGTGTGTGTGTGTGTCAGATTGTGTGTGTGTCAGATTGTGTGTGTGTGTGTGTGTGTGTGAGTGTGTGTGTGTGTGTGGCGGTCTAGTGAAAACACAAGGATCCAACTAGAAGCGGCCTCAGTTTTTCCTCCTTGTTGTTGCTGGTGGGTGTAGGTTAGACAAAAGGTGGTCGTTTTAAAACTTGGCAAGTGGCTGAGCAACATAAGAGCTGACATGTTAACAGGACATTATTTAGGATATATTATATATATTTAATCGAATAATTTAACCAGGTGTCATACTAATGATATGCTGACCGAGACCACCAGAAAATCAGGTCGTCTCTTGTTTAGCCTATATGCAGTCACACCCGTTTTGTTGTGAATAACATTACAAATGTGTATTTTTTCAAAACCAACACCAAACAAAGTAAAGACTGAACACAATATTTTATACTTTCCAAAGCTCCTCATCAAAAGGGGGCGTTTCGCCCCGATTTTTCGTCTCACAAGATTTAAAACAGCAAACAAAATGTTGTCTGTTTGCCGAGTGTATGTTTACTTTATATTACCCTTTGAATTTAATTTAAATCTATTCAAAATGTAATTATTTAAACATTTAAGTTTTAATTCATATATTCAGTTGTTCATTTGTTTTCTTTAGGCCCTTCTGTGTTTTAAATATTTGGAAAATACAGTTGTCTATCTGCACTTTGAGATTCGGTTTGAAAGAAATGTACGTTATTAATGACACATTATAGTAGTAATTATTACTGTGAGTAGCAGTGAATAGTATTAGTACTAAAAGTGTACCATTGATGTTTTCCTCCAAGACTTCCTGCGTGAAGACACGCCTGTGGGGACTAGTTTCCTGCGAGCAGCGGCACACGACGACGACCAAGGTAGTAACGCGGCAATCATCTACTCGCTGTCCAATCAGAAGCCGGCGTACCTGCACATTAATCCCAGCACAGGCTGGGTCTACGTCAATCATCCCATCTCTCAGGTCAGAAAGCCACTGACTCAACAAAGCTGTTCATGGGTGAAGATTGAGAGTTCAGAAACACGTCTCAGAGTAATTCACAGATTATTGTTGTTTGCATTCTGTATGTTGACAGCTGCCAACTCTGAGATTTGCTGTAAATATTTATTTGTCAATTTCACTGGTAATCACAAGGGGCTGTGTGTGTGTGTGTGTGTGTGTGTGTGTGTGTGTGTGTGTGTGTGTGTGTGTGTGTGTGTGTGTGTGTGTGTGTGTGTGTGTTTGTTTATCTCTGTGTTTGGGAGCTTGTGTGTATCGAAGTGTGTCTGTGCGTAACTGTGATTCGTGATTTTTGATGCATGCAAATTTATGTCTGTGCGTGTGTTTGTTTTTGTGTGTGTATTTGTATGTGTGTGTGTGTGTGTGTGTTTGTTTGTGTTGGTGTGTGTATAGGAAATAGAGCAGAGAGAGATAGGGGAATCAGCACATTTTTGTCTGTGAGCATTCAGCTATACCCTGCAAAAGCTTACATGCAAACACACACACACACACACACACACACACACACACACACACACACACACACACACACACACACACCTGTATACTTTTTCCTCAGTGGATGCATATGAAATCTGACTGTGTGTTCAATAATGGAGCTCTGGAAAAATGGAAGCATTAAATTTCTCGTTGCATAAATATGCTAGAGTCTGTGTGTGTAGGGGGGTGTTTGTGTTAGTGGTGCTACTAAATAATAGTTACTAGTAGTAATACTAGTTAATGCTACTGCTTGTGAACATGTGTATGTATGTGTATGAGTGGTTTGTGTATGTGTGTGGGCAATAAGTGTGTGTGTGTGTGTCTGTGTGTGTGTGTGGGGGGGGGGGGGTTCAGATGACCACCTCAGAGAAATATTAATGTGAGATTCCCATCTGGCACCTTCTGGCTCCGCACCACAGCCTCCCAGCTGGAGGTTGATGGAGATGCACTGTGACAGAGCTGGGACGGATACTGGGAAGTCGAGATAAGGGGAGTTGATAGAGAGGGGGCCTGTGAGTGTATGACTTTGTGTGTGTGTGTGTGTGTGTGTGTGTGTGGTGGGTGGGGTTTGGTAGTTTAAGTATGTTTGCGTTCATCTTTTCAGTGTTACTTGAACTCCGTAGCACTCTGGGTAGATAGAGCAAGGCAACGCACCAGGGTTAGGGGTTCCATTCCCCGTATAAGTCATTGGACGGAGCATGGCACTAACGCTGCCAGGGGGTCAGTCCTCTCATAGTGAAACTACATTTAGTAAGGTTAGTATAAGGTACTTGTACAAAAAAAAGAAAAAAAGAAGCATTCACACATTATTTGAAATGATTAGTGCTGATGATAACACTTTTGTGTCACTTTATCGTCACTCTCTCACTCTCTCTCCCGCTCTCCTCTTTTTTCCTGTTTGTATTGAATAGTATCAGTATTATTTGTATCTCCTACATGCACTTCTAGTGTGCATGTATGTCTCTGTCTTTGCATGCGTGTGTGTGTGTGTGTGTGTGTGTGTGTGTGGGGGGGGGTGTGTGTGTGCCTGTCTGGTGAGCACAAAGTTCTACAACCTCCCAAAGTCAAACAAGGAGGCAAAAAATAACCGTAATGGGATGAATCCATCTTTCTTTTCACTGTGTGACACTTTTGAAGTCAGCCATTTAAACATTTGTTATGAATAATGCTGACTATTCTTCTTCCGAAAATGTCAGCCGCTCCCCTTTCGTCTCCCCCTCACTCTCTTTTAGCCATCAAGAGATCTATTTAACATCACTTTCCAACTCCCCCATACACGTGTCCTCCATATTCAATAATTGTACTACAGTGCGAGCTACGGTCTGTCTGTTGGTTTGTTTGCCTCGTTCTCTCCCTTTCATCTGATGGCAGACAAATTGACACAGCAGTGTCAGTGGCATCTCATATTTTCCTTGTTTCTCTCTATTTTTCTCTCTTGTCCACTTCACCCTTGCTCAAGCAAAACCGGTCTCTAAACAAACTTGTAACCCGTTTAACTTCTTACCCCACCTTTAAACTGTTCCCATTAATCATGCAGTCGATGCAGCGATGACTTTCTCTCTCTCTCTTTCTCTCTCCCCCTTGCTCTCTCTCCCTCTCCCTCTCTCCCCCTCTCTATCTCTCTCCCTCTCCCTCTCCCCCCCTCTCCCTCTCTCCCTCTCCCCCCTCTCCCCCCTCTCTCTCCCCCTCTCCCTCCCTCTCTCTCTCTCTCCCTCCCTCCCTCTCGCCCTCTCCCCCCTCTCTCTCCCCCTCTCCCTCTCCCTCCCCCCTCTCTTGACCATTAGCCATTAGGCTATTTAAGGTCCCTTCCCAGCCTTCCTCTCCCCTATCTAACCTGACCTCTTACATGTTGTTTTACCTAACTTAACTAACCCCATCCTAAACTATTTCTAACTATTGGTAGGGTGGAGAATGTAATACAAAAGCATGCAAAAGAATGACAGACTGATCTTTAAATGTCAGCTGTACTTGAGTGGGCGGTAAGCATTGCACCTACTGTGTGTATTTTTGTCTATGACTTTGTATGTATTTTTGTCTATGACTTTGTGTGTGTGTGTTTGTCTATGACTTTGTGTGTGTGTGTTTGTGTGTGTGTGTGAGCAGGTGGGGGGGGATGAGTTTGAGTCTCTTGTGTTTCTAAGTTACCTTTTCCTCAGGTGTTTGTCAGGAACTGGCAAATATCAAATATCCAACCATTTTAACGCCCACTCCCATAATACCCAGAGCCATAGCTTTTTGACGGGGAGGCTTGGCTCAATGGGCTCTATTTTCATGTTGGCACAGAGCCGACAGGCAGAAACACAGGCTGGTTGGCAATTTCCTCCACTGCAAGGTGAATTCTCCCTGCCTACATCGTTTGGTAATTTCGTGGCTCAAAAGGAACCAGCCTGCGATGGTGGTGGTGGGGTAGATAGGCGTGTATTGAGGCAGATCCGGTGGCTCGGTACAATTTTGGTATCCATTTGGGCCTGAAATTGTTAGCCTACTACTATACTGGCTCAGACACCACATCTAAGCACTGACGAAGGTGCAATGAGATTTTTTTTCATGCCACAGTCTGGGCGAGGATGCACGGGAACATCTATCCAAATGTGTTTTAATGAATACTAGCATTTAATTTTCACCCAGCTGAAATAAATTACTAAATCAGTAGCAACAGCTAACTGAATGCCATGTACTAAATAAGTTAATCAGAAAGAAATATAGATATGTGGCTGTTGAATTTGATGCAAGTCAAAGGCAGTTTGCGCTCATCATGATGCATGGAAAATTCAACCTTACTTAACAAGGTGAATGTCTGTCTGGTCCAGTAGGATATATCCACCGGTGCAGTCTGTTTTTACCAGAGCCTGACATCTGGAATCCTGTGAGTCCTGTGCAATTCCCAGGACGGGAGTCACTTCTACCATCAATACAGTGAGCCAAACGGGACAAGAGAATTTTTTGTTACTGAGTCACATGATTGGGATGTGAAAATCCACTCCCGTGTCAAACTCTAGACTAAACTATTGTGTCTATTGTCAATCTCTTGTCGGCTTGTGCGTGATGTGAGAACACTGAAGTCAATTTGTGAGACATGTCAGCCAGGCTGCTTGATAATGATCTTCTTGCATGCTGCTTCAAATTATATTTTGTTTTGTCAAGATCTATAGAAATGGAGTATATAATTGGAAGAAGGTGGCGGTACATGGAAAGAATTTAGCGCCACTGGATGTCATTCGTCCAAGTTAATCGAGGAGGAATGCATTGCTGTTCTGTTAGGCTCCCCTCTTCATCCATTACAAAAGCAACAAAATGCTGTGCCACAGTGCATTTAAAGGGCGTGAGAGGAGCTGATTCAATCGGCCAAGTGTAACCCGCCCCAACTCCACCTGCTTGTAATGTATTTATCCTGATCCAAGCTCTTTTTCAACTGTACCATAGTGTGTTTGCTGCGCTTATGTCACTGGTCACCAAATTAGAAAAAACACATTAGGGCGTCTGAGTGGCATGGCGGTCTATTCCGTTGCCTACCAACATGGGGCTCGAATCCCCGTGTTACCTGCGGTTTGGTCAGGCATCACTATAGACACAATTGGCCGTGTCCGCAGGTGGGAAGCCGGATCTGGGTATGTGTCCTGGTCGCTGCACTAGCGCCTGTTCAGGGGGGGAGGGGAAACCGGGTGAATAGCATGATCCTCCCACGCGCTACGTCCCCCTGGTGAAACTCCTCACTGTCAGGTGAAAAGAAGCGGCGGGCAACTCCACATGTATCGGAGGAGGCATGTGGTAGTCTGCAGTGACCGGGATGGCTTGGAAGCATGGGGTAAATGCAGTTGGGGAGAAAATAAGGAGGGGGGGGTGAATCCCCCCCCCCCCAAAAAAACACAGTGGACAGCCCATGTGTATCAACGTGCCGCACTTGCACCGTTTCATGAAAATAGAGCCCATTGATTGACGATGAGACCTGAAAGACACCGTGGAGCTGTTTTAAAAGGAGATGTATTAAGAAATTATCGTTTTCTTAAATGAACTTTGACCTCTGTGTGGATTCTGCAGACATCCAGGATCAGCCAGCAAATCGTGGCGACTGATGGAGGGAACCGCAGCAGCTCCGTGGAGCTCACAGTCATCATCACCAACGTCCACAACCAGCCGCCCCGCTGGGAGCAGGATGAGTACTGGGTTACTGTGCCAGAAAACACCGTTCGAGACGGCAAGATAGTGGTGAGTGTGTGTCTGTGTGTGTGTGTGTACATATGTCTGTCTGTCTTTCTGTCTGTGTAATTCGTTATACATTGGGTAATTCTGTCTAAGAAATGTGAACGGTCAAAACAGGTTCAACTTGTGCCAAAAAAGAAAAACCCTAGACTATGTGTACTTTTGGTGGTTGCTGTGTTAACTGTTGTAGTAACCAGGAAGCTGTATGTGTGTGTGTGCGTGCATGTGGTTAAGCTTTATTTTCCCTCGTTCTCCTCTTTCATTTCATTCTGTTGTGATCTGGCTTGTCATTTTTATTTTCTTTGTGAAGGCCAGCTTTTCACCGCCCTCCCAGCGCTGCTATTTCCTCCCCAGCACCGCCCAGTCGAGTGTGATCCCCTTGCGACAAAGACAGCCAGCAGGGTGGAGACGCTTAAGAGAGGTCCCCCCCCCCCCCCCCCCGGTATTCCTGTCCGTCTCTCTGACAGTAGAGACAAAAGGAGAGAGAGAGAGGAGGAAGAGAAAAGCGGGAGGTGTAATTATGTGTGGTGTTGGAACACCTCGGTGGACTCTCAGCATCTGAAAGATGCTTAAAGATGGAGGCTTAATTGCTGTATTCAACCTCTGACAGATAAAGCAGGACACAGTGATGGAGACCTACTGCAGCAGAGAGACAGAGACAGGCAGTGGAAGAACGCTGTAGACGAAGACAGAGAGAGACAGGGTGATAGAGGTGTAGGTGGTGAGATGGAAAGAAAGGGGATAAGTAGAGAGACAGAGACAGACTGTGGGAGAACACTGTGGACGGAGACAGAGAGAGACAGGGAGATAGAGGTGTAGGTGGTGAGATGGAAAGAAAGGGGATAAGTGAAAGGAGGGGAAGGGGAGAAAGTGTCGAGGAGGAAGACGGAGAAAACATTCCTGTTGTTTTTCTCTTAGCGTTTTGTCTCTCCCTCTTTATCGCCCGGTAATTTTTCTTTTTTCATCCTACTACTTTTCTGTCTGTTCGTACGTCGTTGTATTACTTTCACACACGAACACACACATCTCTCTGTCTTTCTCATTTAATTTTTCATTTGCTTGAATGACATGACAGTTGGGGGGGGGGGACTGCACGTAAAAAACCCGAGGAAAAATAATCCCTCGTTATCTGTGTGTGTGTGTGTGTGTGTGTGCGTGCGTGCATAAGTGCATTGTATGTGTGTTCATGTGTTCGCGCCTCTAAAAGGAAGGATCGAGGTTGCTGCATACAGAATCAGCTCTCTCTCTCCCTCCCACCTCTCGCTCTTAATCTCTACAATTACAGAATTAAACCTAGACTACCTTTCTCTCCTCCCCAGTCTCTCTATTCATTCACACCCCTGTCTCCTCTCTCAGTCTGTCCCTGCTTTGTCTGCCACTGTGTGACCTGCAGATGGGAGGGGGCCACTGTTTTAAATTCAGCCTGTTGATTACATTATTATTCAAATAGAGGGTAATACAAAAGTAATGGGTTGTGATGGTGATGATGTGTGTGTATACATGTGTGTATACAGGAACTCGTGCCTGTTTACATTTGTGCATGCATGAGTTTGAGCCTTTGTGTGGAATCGTCATCTCAACTGGGGGGCCCCACTTCATTCCTCCCATTGCAGAGTATACACACGTTTATCTTTGTGTGTATGTGTGTTAGTGTGTGTGTGTTATTAGAGTAGCATGCGTGCGACTGTCTCATCAGCATCATAAGACTGCCTCTTCCTCTTGTCTCTGCTCCTGCTTTGGAGGATAAACAGCATCATGATTCTGTATCTGGGATATTTCCCGGCTATTTGCATGGTAAGGAGTATTACATACAAGTAGAATGTGCAGAGATGTAAAGATATATCGACTCACATGCAATTAATAAGTAACCTTATCCATATAAGTCTCATTGCCGTCGTGTATTTTGAAGTTAAAGTAGTTGAAAGTCTGCTATAGGTCACAAACATTTGAATATTTTCATCCACAACTGATGAAAAATGTGACCATTTTGTGTACTGTGTACTGTTACAAAGCAGTTACAGGTATGATGCTTTTCTTTAGAGAGTATTACTGATTATTTTTTTCAGTGTTATTATTTCTTTCAAGCAGAGTGATGGTATTTGGGGCCAAAATACTTCATTTGTCTTTCCGCAAGAGAGCCCTCTGTTGGGTAAATTCAACACCACCCCTTTCATTTCAGAGCTACAGTCGTTGTGATAGCTCCACCGCTGTTCGAGCTCAGATATGCTAGACACTTATCAGCTTTAGCCTCAGCAGACTCCATTGATGTCTAATGAGATCATTACTCATTAGAGATAATTCACTATGCTCTGTTGCCTTGGCCTTAATGCATTAGAGTGCTGTTAAGAGGCTTGTAGCTTTGACAATCTGAGCTAATCGGCTGCATGAGGTGTGAACC